>NW_021320094.1:1030406-1077562 GCF_001605985.2 Dendrobium catenatum
AGGTTCTATTCCTGTTATCTTTCCGGCCATCAGCTATTAGTGTGCAACCTATTTCTGACCAAGATCGTTTGTATGAATCAATCAACAACCTGCATTCCTCTTTACAATCTCGTAGCAGATTAACTCTCAATTTGTAGTATGAAGGCAATTTGTATCCAGGTCCAATTGCAGCTATAGCATCAATTGCCTTTTGAGCAAAATTAGAGTTTATGGCATTCAATGGAATGCAACTATCATAAAACCACCGTGCAACAACTAAATCAGCACGGTGAATGGCTTCTTTGGATGCCATTACACTTTTCAATGATGGCTAAGAACATGCTCTAGTTCTTGGTGCAAAAAAATTGTCTATGTTATCTAGCTTTCTCTTCCCTCTATTAGTGCCTTCATGGTGTGCATCAGAGGATTGTGATTTGGGAAGTGATGAAGAGCCTCTTCCTTCTTCCATATTTTCATCCACAAACACAGCTGTGTTCTGCTCTAACTCCTCTTGGGCTTGTTGTTTTTTCTTCCCTATTTCATTCAAATTTTCTTGCATCTGGTAACGAACGTCATGTGGGACTTTCTTGCACGAAGCTATGTTACCTCTGATTCCTGCTAAATGTTGTTTAATCCTGTTAATTCCTCCACCTTTATAAGTAGTCCCACAATGGAGGCATCTAAATTGTTTTTTTCCATCTAGTCCTTTACTTTCCGTACAATGACTCCAAGCTCTATCAAGCTTCTCACGCGCACTTTGAGTCGAAGTTGTTTGTGGATCCATTTTAGAGTACTGTGTTCAATAGCTAAAATAATAAAATCAAAAAATAAAGAAAGCAACATGAAAAACATACCCATTATCTCATCTCCAGTTAGCTTAACCAAAAATAAGTAAGAACTAACATTCAGGAATCATTTTTTCATCTCGCCCAAATGCCCAAAGTGGATGTTGGATATGAAGGATCAAATAAAACTATGCATAGTACATCCACTCAAGTGTCATAAATTCGGAAATTCCTAAATCCTAATACAGAGGAATTTTCAATTTTGATTTTCAGAAAGCCCAATCAGTGCCATTCAAAAATTTCCATATATTTTTTTTAAAGAAGAAGGAACTAAGCAATGGAAGATAAAGGTTTATTCTGGAGTTATTCACAAATAAGCAATGAAAGGTGTTAAAAAAAATCAGCAATACATGTTTTAGCAAAACACGATCCAAAATCTAGAGGAAAAAAAAAAGCCCTAACATGTGAGTTGAAACTTGAAATAGAAAAGTGCCATAAACCAAATTCTTGAGTGAAAAAAAAATGTCATTCAGAAAGCCCAGTCAGTGCCGACCACCGAATGCAAATCCATGTGCCGACCACCGAATGCAATGAGGAGAAATTGAAAAACTTACTATGGGTTGGAGAGGAGATCTTGACCAAGCAAAGGATGCCTTCAGTCGCTTCGGCGCTTCGCAAATGGCAATGCCGACGGCGTCGCGACAGGCTGGAGGGAGGAAGAGTCGCGACTCACGACTCGAGAGTAGCGAACTGGGAAATGAAACGATGAATAAGGTTTCTCGTTTTCTCTTTTTTATTAACCTTGTATAATCTCTGCCATCGGATTAAATCAGACGGCTCAAAATCGCTATAGTTCAAACCGGCCGGTTACTAAAACGGGTCCCGGTTCATCGGTTTGGCGGTCGAACCGGCGGTTCGAACGGTCCAAATCTGGTTCTCGTCGAAAGCGGTTTTTAGCCAGACCGTAACCGGCCGGCCGGCCAGTTCACGGTTCAACCGGTTGAACCGGCCGGTCCGGTCCGGTTTTGAAATCCTTGCTTTTATGTGCTCTGATGCATACTAGAATCCTGACTTCCTTCCATCCCGCCAAAAAGTTCATCCTGGGGTTTATGCTCATCCTTCTTTCGTCGAATGGATTAACCTCCGCATCTATGGGATCAGTGGGATCCGTGGGTCACCTTGTTACTAAGAAGAATATGCTTATCAATCATCAGGTACTCCTATGTACCTGCCTCGTACCGAAGAAATCCTCCCTTCAAATGAAGTTATAAAGGTGCGTCAGCATTTTCCAATAGAGTTTTGAGGTTTGTTGGAACTCTGGGAAAGCCATTATTAATATTTACATATGCCTAGTGAGCGCTGCTCATTTTTCTTTTCTTTTGATTTCTGGGCGAGCTCCACGAATTCTGTTCAATTATTGAACTAGACTTGTAAGCTTCCAACAGACCATACGGAAAGTTGAAGTATGGCTGCAAGCCATTAGCGGAGATTGAGCGTACATATCACAATATGCCAATAAAGCTTTATTGAGCTAAGTTCCCAGAAAACTCATCGATAATTTGCAACAACTAAAACCCCTGCGAGAATTCGCAGCTGAAGGAAGATCAATGTCCACTCCAAAAAAAGGATCAGACAAATAGCAACAGCATTATTCACCCACAACTCAAACAAAATATACGAGACTTCCCCGCTCCATACCAATATGATGGAAGAACCACTGGAACAAAAGCTAGCACCACGCCCTCCTGAGCGAAAAGAGAAGTCGTCCATATCCTGTTGGGATGCTTTCCGCGTATATGCCAGAAAGAACAATAGCGGCTGCTATTGTAGATTCCAATAAAGCACGAGCAAAGTCATGCAAGCAAAGCTGAACACCTCGCGTACGCTTTTCAACCTTTATACATATTGATTGAGTCCCACATTGGGGTGAAAAAAATTCCTGAAAGATGGAAGATTGTACCAGATTCATCATAAAAAGAGCACCCATCGTACCGAGAACTAAGATATCATCAGGTTCGGGTTCGACTAAAAATGGACCAAATTGATTTTTTCACGCAAAAGGAGTAACTTGACAGGAGAAAAAGCACAACACCACCACCTTAAACAAGGGCCGCAGGCAAAAGGGAAATTCACCGTTTGCCCGAGAAGAAAAAAAAAACAACTCGGACAAGAAACCAATAGAAGAGCACCCAAAGAAGCGTATCACGACGAGGACAGAAAAGGGAAGTCGGTTGCAAGGGCGTGAACCCGAATGAAGCAAAGGCGCTAGATAGCATCAAAATTTTGGTCAAATCACAACCTTACCAGAGAGGGGCCTCAGAGGAGGCTGAAAAAGGAAAGGCTGCGAAGCAAATAGATGTTTATTTATGATAAAAGGACCGGGAATTCGTATGAATCGTGCGAATTTCTCTTTTCCCGTTTCAAACTGCTAAGAGATAGGAAAGATTCCAATAGTAATGATAGAGAACCAATTGGACTGAGCAAGGGACCGGATTTTTTGTTGGAAGAACCTTGGAGAACTGGGATTGATGACTTGGTACTACTTCCTTTCCTGATGTCGAGAGTGTGATATCCTTGTTCTATTGGTTTAAGGATAATTCCTTTAAGAAGTCAGAAAGTAGAATGCTGACGCTAAGCTAAAATACACATTTATGCCTATAATTTGAAACTAAACTAATCATTTGAAATCACATCTGACAGTTTTGATGGAGAAAGTGACATAGTAAATAATCCTTGTAAAAAAAGAAAATGGTACAAAAATTGTTAACAGTATACAAATATCAGTTTCTTAAACCTGCTTCCATCGCAGAACAATGGTCTTAACTCTTATGAAACTAGCATACACTCACATGTAACAATTTTCAGCACATGAACAACCTAAATTTGCACTGACATCGTCAATTCGGTACTTATTCAAAATGCTAAAACTTTATAAGCATACAAACAGAGAATATTTCATATTTCACCATAAGAATCATATGCTTAATCTTCAAAAAACTAGTGTTCAATTCTAAAATCCAATTATACTTTATCTTCATGGGTACCTTTCGAATAAGATTAGAGGATTCCAAATTTTCCTAAATTATTCATGCAGAAGAATCCATAATTTTCTAAAATGCAATGTAGCTCCCCAACCGCTAGTAATGACACAATACTTTAATCTAATCACAAACAATTGACCTTCATAATGATTCAAAAGACTCTGGTAGACACGCTACCAAGAAGTAGCCCTCAACCTTCATGCTATCATTTTTCACATCTTTCCACTCTCAACCAAAGCACAAAAATAAAATAGATCTAAATCAAAGCATTAAAAACTAGCCTCTAAAGGCGAATGAAACTCTACTGAAAAAATCAGAATTCAACCGACTGACACAATAACCACTGCATATCTTTCTGCTAAACGAACACATCAAAAACCCCAAAGAACCCCTTGCTCACTAACATAACAATACCAGAAATCATAAAATTGCAGAAGATGTGTTTTGAAAGAGGAATAGCGGAGGTACCTGTTATAGTTCCATGAACCACGGTGCCGTTCTTGAGTTCAATCGAGACAGTCTCATTGTTGAGCTTCATTAAAAATCTAAAAAGAAAAAGCAGAGCCCCATCGATCAGCAGTTGAAAATAAGGAAAACAGAGGGGTTAGAGAGCCGGTAATACAAGAGAGATAAACCTGACGAGCTTCATTCTCGCGAGTGCTAGGCGGCGCTAGGGTTCCGATCCGACTTTCGCAAACGAAAGAGCAAAACCGTTCCCAAGCACGGTTCGCCCGAGCTCCAAACCTTGCCGTCCAGGCTCACTTATCATGCACTCGACACTTTATGATGCACGCACAGAACACGTAAGGCTTGTGCCCTCGTCTATCTTAATATTTTTAGGATAAAGGTGAATGACGAAGCAACTAGGAAATCAAATATTAATGTAAATTTTTTATTTAAATAAATAATTGAAATATATTGTTAATAATAGATTAATTTAAATAATTCTATTAATTTTTTTATAAAATTATATAATATATTATATATTTGGTAGGTGGATTTATATATGTATGTATACCTCATAGAATTCATTTGCATTTGCAATTTGAGTATCTAATTCTTTACATTTACCTATATAATATCAATTAGTTAAATCACAATACAATTTAAGCAATAAAAGATATATTCCACTTGAAAATTTTGACTTTATATATCTAATAATATATGCAATTAACTAAATATCTCTGCTACTTATTTCCTTAGAAAATTAGGTCTGAAAGTTTGCTTTAGATGAGTATTCCTTTTTATAGTTTCAAACTATTTATAGGAGTTCATTGTGAATGAAATTAATTCAAATACCCACCGAGGCTTAGGATGGTTGGTGGGCGAACACGGTTGGGAACCCCCAATCCAGGGTTTGAATCCCCTCTACGACGGTCTCGCCTCTTCAATTGGGCAAAGCAAATGTTGACCTAATGCCGGTGGGTGGGATCGCTAGGTTCCGCCGAGGAATTAGTTACACAATTAGTTAAATCACAATACAATTTAAGCAATAAAAGATATATTCCACTTGAAAATTTTGACTTTATCTATCTAATAATATATGCAATTAACTAAATATCTCTGCTATTTATTTTCTTAGAAAATTAGGTCTGAAAGTTTGATTTAGATGAGTATTCCTTTTTATAGTTTCAAACTATTTATAGAAGTTCATTGTGAATGAAATTAATTCAAATACCCGCTAAGGTTTAGGTTGGTTGGTGGGCGAACATGGTTGGTAACCCCCAATCTAGGATTTGAATCCCCTCTATTATGGCCTCGCCTCTTCAATTGGGCAAAGCAAGTGTTGACCCGATGCCGGTGGGTGGCATCGCTAGGTTCCGCCGAGAAATTTGTTACACAGTCAAGCACTCTCTTTGAAGTGACAGCGGGTAACTACCCCCGTTCCAAAAAAAAATCATTCAAATTGGTTTGAATTCGATCATTTATTCGGACATGAGTTATTCAATGGATTGTTTTGAGGACTTCAGCTAAAATAACTAAAATTTCACTTAAGAAAATCATACATAAACCCACATTTATCACATGAAGAGCGATTTATGATTTGATTTAAAATTGGAGATAGTTTGAAGATCTAATAAACTCTAAATATCTACCTGATATTTGACACTAACGATCACCATTGGAAGCCATAATCACCCTACTATTATTGCCTAATTTTCATTGTTGACCACCATTATCTAACTATAATCTCAAAATTAGTGGCACTTAATTATTGTCGCTCATTATTGTCAACAATGTCAATGCATGATATCATCTAGCTATAAAGTCCATAATTACTATCAATACAAAATATCAATACTTAATAGCTTCATCATCAAAGCATAAATGAACGTCAATGTATATATGGCTGATGCACTCTCACTACCTTCATTACCTGCCAAACTCATGTCAACTAAAGTTAGAGGTGTCAATATTTGAACCGACCCAAAAATCCGACCCGAACCCGAACCGGGTCGGCTTCGTGTTAGGGATTTTGACCCGTTTGTAAAACTGGGTCAGGTTCGGGTTGACCCGGAAACCCAAAATCAACCCGGGTTGACCCGTTTTTAATTAAGTTAGGAGGATTTTGAAGGATTTTTATGAAATAAGTAAATGATATTTCAAAAAATTATAAACATTGTTGTCCAAATTAAATTAATTTTAATTTATTTTAAATTAATTGAAGTAAATCTTACCTTAATTTGATTTATATTTAAATAAATTAAATTAAATAAAAAAATTTAATAAAATATACCTGAAACGGGTCGGGTTCGGGTTGACCCGAACCCGAAGCGGGTCGGGATCGAGTTCAGAAAACCGACCCGTCTGTAAAAACTGGTCGGGTTGAACAGTGTCGGGTCAATTTCGAGTTGGACCTGAACCGGACCCGTGACCCATTTTTGACAGCTCTAACTAAAGTTTTATAGATATTTTAATGATTCATAAAATCAGAATAATCTGTGAAATTTTTACTATTTAATTTTGTGTACAACAAATAGATTTAAGTTTGGGCATTGAACATTAAAAAATATGTTTACATAACGAATTATAAAAAGATTTATATCATATATCGTGACACATTTAATTATTCATCCCCATCCTTTATAATTGTGAAAAGCTATATTTAAATGTGTCATTTGTGTATATGTTTAATTTATTTATGAAAAATATTAAATTTTGAAAGATATTTAAATCAAACTTAAATATTATTTATGTTATTTAGTTTTTAATGGCCTGTTTACATGATTCCCAATTAATAAAATGCAAATTTTGATAGCAAACTAAGGAAAATGTGGGTCAAATATATTTTGATCATATTTCTAAATAGATGTTGTCGATTCAGCTTTCTATTCTTCTTTACATATACTCTGTTTTATCGATGTTTAATACTATGCATTTGATGTAGTGCTATAAAAGCTACTCATCTTCACATGGTATTAGAGTCAATTAGCTCACAACTAGTACCTCCTAAATGGCTTCATATCTCTCCTCTCAAACCGGTGAGTCCTTTATAGATAACCCCTCGAATAGCCCTCATATTTCTCCTCCATGAAATTTCTTATTTCCAACATCAAAATCATCGTTCATATCTCACTATCAAATGACAACTATCCAACCTGGAAATCTCAAATCCTAAAGTTGTTTGATGCTAACAACTACGCCTCTTTTCTCGACAAAACTACAGTAGCTCCTCCTCGACTAATCGTCCAGTAAAGCGGTACCTCGACCTAACCAGACCTTTAACCAGTGGACACTCATCGACCAGAACCTTGCCACAAACATATGCTCCACACTATCCCCAACAATTCTCTCATACATTCTCAACCTCAACACCTGCTCCACATTTGAGTCACCTTAGAACGTTGTTCGTAAGCAATAAATCATTCAGGAGTAATACACTCAAGAACCAACCCCACAAGATTTCCATAGGCCAGTCGACCATGCTTCAATACCTCACAATCGTCAAAACCTTAGTCGACATCATTGCCGTCGATGGCTCCGCCATTGAGTCATAAGACATCCTTTTGTAGACACTCAACAGCTTACCTCCTAAATACCAGTCATTCAAGACTTATATCCGCACTATGCTGACTCCCATTAGCCTCGAGGACCTCTACTAACTTCTTGTTATTGAAGAAATAAATATTTCAATCGAATCAACAAAGGAATATGCCAATCTGAACATTCATGCGGTAGTCTACCCTGCCCTAGGCTGTGGCAGAGGCCGCATATGCCTCACCAACAACTCCGACAAAGGTCGATTCAATAAATCCAACTCTTCAAGACGACCGACATCATACAACTAACCCACCTCTCCAATAACCACTTGTCAAATTTGCCCAAACACGGCCACACAGCCAATGTGTGTTAGCATCGTCTTAACCTTGAACACCCAACTCTTCACCAAGCCTCAACAAACTTTAGTCACCTCCAACTCGAAAACCAACTCGGAATGGATACTTGACTTGGGCGCATCATCTCATCTAACCAACAACATTGATGACCTCTTCCAACCCGTGGAATACAAACAGTTTGATTTGTTGAAATAAGAATTAAGAGTAAAAGAATAAAATATATTTAAAATATAGAGTTTTGGAAGTATTTTAGAATTATTTGTTTGGTATAAATAAATATAATATATTATTTTTCTAGAATGTTTAATTAGAAGTAAAATGAATAAAATATAAAATATGATGAGACGAGTAGTGGGAGGTGGTTGGTAGTGGCAGAGCGAGGAATTTTTATAAGGTCCGGACACCTGACGTAGCTCTACATCTATACGCCAATAAAATATCGCCACGTGCTCTTACTTTTTACCGCGCGGCCCGACGACCCGATCCGGAACGAAAACCCGGTATTGCTATGTTTGTGTATTGCTAGGTATTGCTCGGTATTGCTAGGTATTGCTTGGCAAAAACGACAAATACCGCTATTTCAAGACCAATACCAAGCAATACCTAGCAAAACCGGGGTATTGCTCGGTATTGCTCGGTATTGTTAGGTATTGATCTGGACAGAATGGTATTTCTCGTTACCAAGCAATACTGAGCAAAATCTAGCAATACACTGGTCTGTACAAATCAGCTAATACATAGCAATATTGGATTCCGGTATGGGTCGGGTCGTCGGACCGCGCGGTAAAGAGTAAGAGCACGTGGCGATATTTTATTGGCATCCGGATGTAGAACTACGTCAGATGTCCGGACCTAATAAAAATTCCAAAGCGAGGGTGGGGGCACGATCCCCTTTGGCTTTTGGAAACCAATGCCTTAATCCATAGCCATAGGCAAGACTTTGACCGTAGCTTTTTGAAGATGATGTATAAACCAGTAGTAGGTTTTAGGAATTAAATTTGATTTTGTTTATTTCAGTTTAAAATTTTCTTTTATTTATTTTAAATATTTTTTAATTTAACAATTTTCTATTTTTTTAGCAAGCTTAAAGAAAGAACTGAAAAAATTCAAACGACCTTATTGTTGACAATTTATTTAAGTTTAAATAGTTCTAAGATTTTCATATACTTTGTATTCAATATAACAAATTTTAATTTTTACTTTTTATAATTAAAATCTTTAATTTGTCTAATTAGTCTCCATCATTTTGTAAGGATTTTAGAAAATAATTATTATAATTCACTGCCTGCGAAACCCTACATCAAAGTCTTTATTATTTTATTGTCTATGAGATGATTAAAAGCTCACAGTATTTTGAAGATCTAATAATTGTGCCCCACAAGAAAAAAATTTTGGCTCCGCCCTAATGACAACTATAGAGGCAGATGATGACAAGCGAGAGGAACTTTTATTTCGTCCGGTGTAAGGATGCAGAGGAACATCCGGTTTTAGGCAAAATCGCGCCTATACCGAGGTGTACCGAGCTTTTTGAAAAAGCTCGGTACACCTCGGTATAGGCGTGATTTTGCCTACAACCGGATGTTCCTCTGCATCCGGTCGGAGGACGTAATAATTGTTCGAGCGAGAGAGGTGAATAGTAATATATGGTGACAACCATGACAGCTTACAGTGTATTTACTATTTAGAACTAATACTTCAAAATAACCTATCGAGCGAATTTAAAATTTTCTTAAATTTCACTCTATATATTTTTAGTTCAAATTAAACATTGATATTTTCTTTGCGGACGTCAAATGCCATCCGGAGACTAATCATAATGTGTCATGTCACCCCCTGCTTAGTACCCGGATTGATACTATTCAGTACCGCTGACGTGACACATTCTGATTGCTCGGATAATGAACTGCTTTCGATGTTCGCACTGAACAATCTCTCTCCAAACTTTTAGTTTGTAAAATTTGATTGACTGTTCATTTGTTCCGACTTCCGATCTTCTAAAAATAAATAAACTAAAACCTAAGCAATAATTCCTTGCAATCATTTCAGGCACGAATTATACACAGGCGGTCCATTTTCAAAAGAAATCTATAATTATAATTATATCGCATATCCGTTATTAAGGGAAAATAAATAAAGATTTGACAGAGGCCATGGCGCCATGGGTCGATGGACTCTGAAGGAATCCAAAGTGATTATATACCAAATTCGATGTAGATAAGAAGTCTTTAATTATTTTTTTCTAATTAATATAAAATTTTAATATCAAATATATCAATCATATATTTCATTTTTATCATCCATACTATCCTATAAACTTTAATATTTCATTACATGCACTCATATTTATTCTATGAGTGGTAGATATATAATATTAAAATTTTAGATATTAGATATATAAATAGCATGAAATAAAATTATGTGTATATAAATCCCCCATTATCCATTGTTTAAAAATAATAATTTATTGGTTGAATAAATAAGAATTCATATATTTGAATGGTCCAAACTGTTTTTGAGACTGGTGAACGTGATAAAGCCTTGCTTCATGTTTACTCAACAAGAAGTCACAAAGCTTATGATGAGAAAGAGGAGATGGATTTCCCTTTTATATGAGGGGTATAAGTGGAATTACATAGATAATATTTAAAATTATCTAATTTATATATTTAATATCCAAAATTTATTTTTTATTTAATTTACCACTTCTTTAATCTCATTGACCCATTTTCAAGAATATGAAAATGTTATAATGTTTTTTTTTTTTTTTGTATGGATAAAACTCACGACGAGACCTACGCGTTAATAAGGTTAAAAATTATAAGTCCTAAAAAGATCATAAACTCACTATACGGACATCATTTGAGTAAAAAACATATGAGCTTTATATCTAACAAAATATATAAGATAACTTAAATACATAAGATAAAAAACAAGTCAAAAGAAAAGACAACAACAAGGAAGCAGTAGAAAACTCCAACACATCAAAAATTGCTCCAAAGCAACCTTCCACGAAAAGTGCCCAAACTATCCAGAACAAAGTTCATAAGGTAGAAACAACCTACACAAAACATGAAAAGAAAGAAATCGAGACTGGGAGAGAAAAAACCTCCCCCACAAGTAGCAAAAGGGTGGAGCAGAACAACCCAAGCCCAAAATCAAACCAAAAAGCCATACACAAGACAAACACCCAGCTCACTAAAATACAACCAACAACAAATACCACTTGCTAAGCAAAAAAAAAACAAGCCATAACCACATCAACAAAAGAAAAATTACTTCCTAGATTTTCTCCTCCAACGTTTACTGACACACGAGAGAACTTTATCAACCACCTGACAAACCTTTAAACCTTATAATTCCTGAAGCAACTCAACTTGCTCATCACCAAAATCATCACCATCCACACTAGATGGTGAAGAAGACACATCATCTTGACCCGAACGCCCGTAACAAGTAACACATAAAGTATATATAAATTGAGCAAGCAAGCCATTAGGAGATATAGCCACTAAAGGCACATCGACAAGGGATTTCACAGGCCCATCAACCAAAGGCAAATCCACAACACCAGCATTCCCAACAAGAGAGGGTGAATCAGGCCCTTCTAAAGGAATAGGCAAAACCACACTATCAGTCGAAGTAGAACAAATTTTAGTTTCTCTTGCTACCACACCAACCCCCTACATCTCCACATCCGGCACAACCAAAGCACAACTCCTCACCTCATCAGAGCCAATTAATGGCATATCCAACATCTCTATGGCATTAACAAGAGGCTAAACAAAACCACCAGGACTAAGAAAAACAACACCACATTGATCCTGAAAAGAACCAACCATGTTCCCATGCACCCCAAGATTAAGTAAAAGAGGAACAACACCATTTTTCTCTTGAGCACAAATAAGATTTTGATTTTCCGCCATATAACCTAAAGTCTCCACACCATAAACAATGCCAGGATTAATATTAATACCCTCTAGATCCTGCGAATGAACATCAGTTGCGATCCCCTCCTTGACAGGAGGTACAACATCCAGATTCGTTGACCATTAGGGATTGATGATATGTGCAGTACATTAACCATAAGTATAAGAGAGGAAATCACGGAAATATATTGTTGGGGAAGGTTATTAGCAGGAACGATGACGAGATTGATATAATTAGCAACAATCTTAATACTCTTGACAATGAAGAAAATTTGAGGGAGTCCCCACACGAAGGAAGGGCATATGGAAGTTAATATGAATGTTGCATTTTTTATATTACTTAAAAATAATTTAATATATTGCGAGTATATAATAAACTTTAGGTGTTAAATATATAAATTAGACAATTTTGAATGTTTTGCATACATAGAGATAATTCTGCTAGGAAGTCATTGTAATTATTTGAATATTAAATAATTTAAAAAATAATTGATTTTAAACTAACGCAATTACTTATAGAGAAAGAGAGGAGAATACATTTCACTTAAATATGTCGAAACTCAACCTAATGAAATTACTTTAACTAAATCACATTTGATTTAGGGTCGATTTGATCATGTAAAAAAGATTTGATATGTCACAAAAAATCGCATTAATCTAGCATGAATTTCAAGGCATAATTAAGTTGAAATTTTTTAAAATTAAACCCGAGACCATCCGAACTCCAATTTTAGCTAGCAATCTTATAGTCAAATTGATCATTTCAAGGAGATAAACCCAACGACACCAAAATTAATTCAATCCAAGCCAAATTGAGTCCAAAGTAAGGGACTGAAACATATTTAGAATATTCAAAGCATTAATTGATTGACTAAATAACCTCTAAATATGGCATGCTTCTAGTTGAATCAAGAAGCTCAATGATATGAACCCAATGAGCCCAAGATTGCTTAACTCTGACATCAGTTGGGCACATAAATGTTTGACAAACACTTTATAATTAAGGGGATAAATATGGGTCATCTGATGGAGCACACCAAATTTTTCTCAGATCTTCTCTATAGTTATGGAGCATGTTACTCTAAAAAATCTATAAATAGACCCCCAATTCTCATATGAAAATGGAACTAGGGGCTTTTGGCTAGAGATGAGATGAGAGAGAGAGAGAGAGAGAGAGAGAGAGAGAGAGAGAGAGAGAGAGAGAGAGAGAGGTCTGAGGCTTCAAAGATCCTAGAGTTTTACTCAAGCACTAGCGTCGATGATCTTCTACCGACAATCGCCGGACCACACAGCCCTCCTACCGAGTGTCGTTGAACCACTGCTCGTCCGCTGACCGTCGTTAGACCACTCTTCACCCCTCCGAATATGGCCCTTTGACCATAGTTGCTTGACGACTATGATCCTACGATCCCTTCAACTAACCTCAACCACCGATTATGATCTCTCCGACCTCTCCCACTCGCCGACTACGATCCCTCCGACCGTCGTTGCTAGCCAACTACGAACCTTTCGACTATAGTCCCTCCAACTAATGTCTCTAATTGATTATGATCCCTACAACCTCTATCGCCGGTCAACTATGATCCCTCTGACCTCTATCACTCGTCGACTACATTCTCTCTGATCTCCGTCGCCTACCGACTATGATCCTTGTAACCACTGTTGCCCGCCAATTACAATCCCTCCGACCATTTTTCCCCCTGAATACGGTCCCTTCGACCTCCATTGCTTGTCAACTACGGTCTATGTAACCACCATCACCCCTCGATTTTGGTCCTTGCAACCACTATCACCCGCCGACTACGATCCCTTTGACCACCGTAGCCCACCGACTACTATCCCTCCAACCTTCATCACCTACTGACTTTGGTCCCTGTAACCATCGTTGCCCTCTAATTATGGTCCCTACGACCATTGTTGCCTGTTGATTATGGTCCCTCTGACCTTCATCACCCATCATTTATTGTCCCTTTAACCACTGTCTCCTGCCGACTACGTTCCCTCAAACCTCAGCCGACCACTGACTATGATCCCTCCGGGCTCCGACCTTCATCATTTGTAGATTTTGAACTTATGGTTCCTTCGACCATCATCTCCCTACAATGGTTACCGAACAAACAATCCAACATTCTCTTAAGAATAGCTCTTAACCTCAACCAGGTAATATGCTCTATATGATGTTCATTGAGCTAAGGCCTTTCCCATAGGAAGGGCATCATTTGTGATCGACTACAAACACTAGTGGAATAATTTTAACTTGGCCAGACCATGTGATTTTTTCTCTTTTCAATATTTTTCAAGTAAAACTTTTGGTGTCTCTTATTACTCTTGCACCACTATCTCTCATATATATATGTGCGTGTTGGATATTTGTTCACAGGTAAGATGTTAATCTCTTTATCTCTCAACCACCATGATTATTCTAGGACACAACAAGAATATTGAGTAAATAAAATACAATATAAAAGAAATTCAATATATTTAAAATATTTGAAGTTCTTTATATGATGTAAAAATATAAATGATGGTGATTAATTTTGTTATTTGTCTTGAATTAAAATAAATGCGATGTAAAAGTTCAACGATAATAGTGATCAGTCGCAGCGTCCAATAGTTGAGCTATGACAAGTGGTGTTCGATGACGACAAAAGTCAACAACAAATGGTTGCGTCAAGAGACAAACGGGGGAGGGCGGGGGGTGTGCAACGAGTCGCGATGACGAGTAGTGGCGGCGAGGGCGGAGGCTAACAACAACAATGACAGTAGCATTTATGATGTTTTCAAAAATTGTTGAACAGCTTTTATGTGAAAACTAAAATATATTACACCCTTCTACTTCAAATCAAACAAGCTCTTACGAGAAAACTAAAATCTTTAAATATAAATATTTTGAACAACTGGATGCATATCATTCCTATCATTATCATTAGTTTAGTTAGGCGTGCAATTAATGCCTAACAAATGAATCTCAATAAGGTGCTAATTAAACACCCATTATTAAATCATGTTAGGCTTAACTTTTATGATTAGAAATTTATCTAATACTCAGCTATTTATTAATCAAAAGTATTGTCCCATCATACTGAAAATTTCTAATAACTAATTCCCTTAGTTCTAACAATCACTTCAAGAAAGCGGTGGCCGCACTTTTTGCAATTTTTGTACTTTCTAAAACAAAAATAAAATAAAATTTTCCACTATATTTTAATATATTTTATATTATAGATGAATTGATTTTATTATGTGTTATTAATTTCATTGATTTTTTTATTACTTTTTAATATTTAATGGAATGCAATTATTTTTAATATTTATTCTTTAGTTTTTCAATCAAATAATAAAGAAAAATAAAATTTCTACTAAAATTCTCGGCAATCAAACAATTTTCCCTTAATCTAATAGATGAGCGAAATTTAATTTCCTTACTATTTTTATTTTCTTTTCAGTTTTGTTTCAACACTTTTAAATTCCTTCAATTGAAATAAAGTCTGAGGGTTTATTTGTAAAAAAAAAATGAAGAGAATGAAAATATATTTTTGATATATCAGAAAAAAATTATCCTGATCAGGCACGAATCTCAAAGCAAAATTAAGTTGAAAGCTTCCGAAATTAAATCAAAGACCATCTGAGGTCCAATTTCATCAAACTTATAGTCAAACTGAACGTCTCAGAAAGACAAACCCATCGACACCAAATTCGACTCAATCCGAGCCCATATGGGTCCAAATCAAGGGGATGAAGCGCTGTTGAAGGGTTCAAACCACAATTTGGATTATCAAACAGTTTTCGAATGTGTCATGCTTATAGTCAAATCAAGCGGCTCGACGAGACGAATCCAACGAGCCCAAGATCATTTAATTATGAAATCGTTAAGGCATCCAATTGACCAATAAACAGTTAATGATCAAGGGAATCAATATCGACCGTCCATTCAAACACTCCCATTTTGCCCTTGATCCTCCATATATTTACAAGTCATGTCACTCTAAAAAAAACTATAAATAGCCCCCACTCTTCTCATGAGAGGGGAGGGAGAAAGAAGAAGGAAAGGAAGGGAGGAGTTTGGGAGCTCTGTTGCCGCCGAACACCGCCGAACTTCCACGGGAGTTCCTACCGACTACCGCCGGAGTTCCTGCCGACCACCGCCGGGGTTCCTGCCGACCACCAGCAGGATTCCTCTCAACCATCGCCGGATTTCCTGCCGACCACCACCAGGATTCCTCTCAACCATCGCTGGATTTCATGCCGACCATCACCAGAGTTCTTCCCGACCACCACTGGAGTTCTTCCAAACCACCGCCAAAGTTATTCCCAACCACCGACGGACTTCCACCAGTTCGCCGACTGCCGACGGACTTCCACCGGTTCGCCGATCGCCTTCGGACTTCCTCCAGTTCGTCGATCGCCGCCGGACTTCTTCCAGTTCGTCGAACATCTCTAAACTTCTACCAGTCCGCCGAACACCATTAGACTTCATCCAGTCAGCCGACCGCCTCCAGACTTCTGCCAGTCCTCCAACCATCGTTGGACTTCTGCCAATCCGCCGACCATTGTCAGACCCTAAACCCTAAACCATCGCCGTACTTCTGCTCATCCGCCGATCATTGTTGGAATTCTTCCCGACCACAGCCGGAGTTCTTTTCGGCCACCGGCGGACATCCGCCAATTTGCTGAACACCGCAAGACTTCCGCCAATCTACCAATTATAGTCCTCCCAACCACTGTCATTCGATTACGGTCATCCTGACCTCCGTTGCATGTTGATTACAATCTTTCGGACCTCCGTCGTCCGACTACTACGGTCCTCCCGACTTTCGTCGCCCGATCCTTCTGACCTCCATCATCTGCCGACAAATGGTCCTTCTGACCCCCGTCTCCCGTCAACTACGATCCTCTCGACCTCCGTCGCCATACAACGGTCCTTCTGACCTATATCACTCGCCGACTATGGTTTTATCGCCCCAAATAAACATGCCAACACTGATTCTTCTAACTTTCATCGTGTAATATACTATGTATGATGTATACTTGTCACATCAAGCTAAGACCTTCCTCTTAAGGAATGGCCTCATTTGTAATGGGCTGCAAACACTAATGGATTCATTTAGATTGGGCCAGACCATGTGGTTTTTCCCCCTTTTCAGGGGTTTCCACGTAAAAACTATGGTGTCTCTTACGAACTTTACACCCTCATCTCTTTAATCTGCTTGTGTTCTTGATCTTCGTACAAAGCTAAGTCATTAATCTTTATATTTCTCTACCGCCGCGAATTTTCCAGGATGCAACAATTTTATAATTATTTATTTTAAACGTTTGATTTCAGCTAATTGGATTATAAATCATCTTGGAATTGTAAAATATATTTATTTTTATTGATAAATTCCTTCTAAATTTTTTTAAAACGGTAAGAAAAAATTCTCACTTAATTTCCCTCCGCATAACCAAATAAAAAATATTTTCATTCAATTTCTCCGTAATAAAATAAGCTGTTCAAAACGAATTTCCCCTTTCAATTCTTTCAAACCAAACAAATCCTTAGGGATCGTTGTTTGGTTGAAAAAGAAATTTGAAGTATAATAGAATGAAAAAATATTTATTTTTTCAGTGATGAAAATGAGTTTATAAATAAAGTAAATAAAGTATCATACTAATTTCTTTTGAATCAAATTACATTATGATCAATAGTTCATCAAAAATTTTATTCGATTAAATATGGATATTGACTTAATTTCTAAAAAAAAATTATTAGGTGCGGAGTGCAGACGGGGTGAGAACCGTCTGCACAGACACAGGGTACCGAGCGGTACCCAGTGGTACCGAGTGGTACCGAACGGTACCGAGCGCGGTTTTATACTAGTGTGCGGACGGTTCTCTCGTCCGCACTCCGCACCTAATAATTTCTCATTTCTAAATCTCAAATCATTCAAATATTTAATTCAGAAGGCTTCGAGGGCCATCTGAACTTTGCATTTAGCAAAAACTAGAGTCAAAACGAGCATCTTAACGAGATGAATTCAAAAGTATCAGGACAGTCTTCATCTGAGTACATATGGACTTAATGAAAATTTTATGAAGCATAGTTTGAAACTTCATAATATACGCAGCTCACCTTGGCCTATTGTTTGATGGCTTCGACTACCAATCAAGAGGTCTTGAATTCCAGACTTTTTTTTGTCTATTGTAACATATATCTTCTCATCTCTATGTGTATAGAATTTATGTGTAACATAGAGATGATAATATTATCCTTTACTAACGTAACTATTTTATCATAAACTAATTTGGTGCCATATACAAGCACAAAATTATCCCACTTGCTGAGTTATTTGAACCCTTACCAAAAAACTAGTCAATTTCGGTTCACGGGTCGGATTCGGGTCGAATCTGGAACTGACCCGGGTTCAAACGGGTCGACCTAACCCGACCCGGGTAGACAAACGGGTCGGAAATTCGAACCCAAACCCGACCCGGCGGGTTGCCTGGTTGACCCGACCCGACCCGGTTTTGGGTTCTGCCGGCGCAGAAACGGCGGCGGATGGACGCTCGCTGGGCAGCGCAGCAGCGGGCGCGGGCGTGCTGGGGCCTGGGCAGCAGGCGCGGGCGGGCAGCGGCGGGGTTCAAAATTTTTTGACAACCAAGATTTTTCGGGTCGGGTCCGAGTCGGGTTTTCGTGTTGTGTCAAATATTGACACCCCTACCAAAAACCATGAACACTTACAATAATGGAGCTTCTTTCTTCAGGTTTTATAGCTCGACGAACTAATCATTCAATTAGCTACATCCAACTATATTTCTCTCAAGCTCAACTAGTTTAACCTCGTAGGTGAAGACCCATCTTTTCCGTCTTTAAAAAAGAGCATTTGTAAGAAAGAATTTCAAGATAAAAAACCTTTTGCTTTTTATATGAGATAAGCTAGCTAGTGCATGTTGAGGTTTGCTAAGTTGAGGGCATTTCATATAGCACATGATAATTGTCAAAATCGACTATGCCTCTTATAATTAATGATGGTATACATGACCTAATCAGCTCAACTAACATACTCCTAGGCTTGCAACACTTCATTTGCAAAAATAAAATAAAAAATTTACTTTTCCTCTTTTCCATGGTGTCCCTTGCAACACCTATCATGATGAACTCTTATGATCTATTTAGAAAGAGTTCTTTTATAGGAATTTGAATTTTGAATATAACCATATTCTCCTATAAACTTTTAAGAGTCATCTTCCCTCCTTATCACTATTAATTTGTGATACCCTATTATAACAATGTTTAAACTGCTAATTGTAGACTCTTGTGATGGGCTGTTTGACCCTTATGCAGATCCTTTAGTAGAGCTTGGTGAACGAAAATGATGTTGCTGACAGATTGGTAAGTTTATGCAATTGCATTGTTAGAGTGGATGAGTTTGAAAGAAACTACAAGAGAAGACATATTTTTTTGGCAAAAAATTTGACATAATATGTTAAGATTAAAGGAAAATGTAAGAATTTACTCTTTTTTTTTTGTTTGTAAAATATAGGATATGCCTTATTATTAATATGCTATTTTTGGTTTATTTAATCTCTCTAAATATATAACATATAAGATAAGAGGTATCATAAGGACTAATTTCAATTCTTTTTCTATCATGCAATAAGATTGTTTGATGATTTTTTATATGTGATTTCAGAGTTTTGATATAATAATCTCTTATATATGATCTATAAATCTAATTCACTATTTCTTTGAAATACCAATGGTTTTTTTTTTAATAAATTTTGTAGAGAATTTTTTACTTATTGTCATAACTCTATAAAGGAGGAAAGAGAATTTTTGAGCCATGTGGCTCAACTGGCTTGGGGCATATGTTGATCGATATATGCAAATATCGGGAGATGCCTATATGTATTGGAGAGGGATAATTGGTAAACCTATGCAATATGCATAACTTGGGAAAGCTCAAATTAAGCCCAAAATAGGAGAAATTATTACGTGCGAATACCGGATGTAGAGCTATGTCCGAACTCCAATAAAAAATATAACGTATTAGCCAATATATTACTAGATATTACTGCGTATTATATATATTGATGTGTATTAGTTAGTACATAGCAATACACAATTAATATATACCAATACACAACAATATACAATAATTTACTGATTGTCAGAACAATACACATATAAATAAACAGTAATACATAGTAATACTTTATCCATGCATCATTGGAGTATGGACATAGCTTCTACGTCCAATGCCCGCACATAATAATTTATCGCAAAATAAAGACTAGAACAAACAAAAATGGGTAAATAACTATTGGGTATGGGCAAATCCTTTCATATTGGATCAAAATTTATTCATAGGTAAAAATCACAGCTTTGCTAGCGATGGATCAATACAGAAATAAAAATATAAGAGAGCAAGGTAATGTACAAATAGGAGTTTTTGCATTTTATTAGATTGTTATAAAGTACAAAATTTTTATAAATGATTGGATATGCTCAGGATATGTTGAGCATATCATCAAATTCTCTATTTATAGATTTGAATCAAAACACAATGGCACATGAAAGATTACATTTGATTAATAAAAAATAAATTAAATTATATAGTAATGCCTAATAAATATTTAATGTAAAATAAATTAATTTAATTAGCACATAAATAAAGATATTGAATAAGAATAAAAAAATTAATTTGATAAAGTCTTTGGCTTTGTTAGTGACAATTTTTTTACTATTTTTTAGTACGAAATTTATAATTCATAAAAAAAATTTTTTTGTTCAACAAAATTGTTTTAAAAATCAATAAAAAAGCACAATCCCAAATAAAACTTTTGTTTGAGATAACTTTATTATTGATTTTACACTACCTTTTAAGTATAATTTTTTTAAAAATAGAAAAAAAAAACTCTTCCAAATAAATCGAAGTTTTTAAGGCTTTGTTTGGGACTGTTTTCTTGCTACTTCTTAAAGCAGTTTTTTAATATAAAATTTTTAATTTTTGTATTAAAAAATTACTTTAAGAAACAGTAAAAAAATCATACCAAACGAAACCTAAGAGTCCAATCGATTTGCTTAGGACTTTGTAGGTGTAAAATACTACGGTGAGTCGGTGACCCATCGAGGCTGAACGAGCAAATCGAAATGTTGGTGAGGGCGGGAAGGCAAACTCGGGGGTAGTTTCGGCCTTTACCGTTGCTATAAATAGCATGGGAGAGAGGAGTGAAACAGAGTCAGTGATCGCCAAAAATAGTAAAGGGAGGTGTTCACGAAAGCTAGCACAACCCTCTGAGACGTAAGTCACAGTGCGGGGGCGACCGTGTGTGACCGTGAGCCGTTGAGGTCGTTTCGCTCTGCTCTCGCTGTTCGCGTGACCTTCGAGCAAATTTTTATTACCTTTTTTTTTTTAATTATTGTAATAATCTGCCATTGAGATTTATACCCATCCACATCCTTTCTCAATCACCCTACACGATAATTTGGTTGGAGGTGGAAGAAAGGTGAGCGACCTGCTACCGAGCAAGCGAACGAGAAGAAGTTTCAGGATCAAGGTAAGACGGAACGGTTTGGGAGAGGTTGGGATTTGAATATTTTGCTTGGATTATTGAATTTTTAGATTGTGGTTTGCTGGATTTGATTTTACTGAGATTAATCGATTGAGTTTTATCTGTGTGAGTGTTTAATTGGGATGAAGATTTGCGTAGATTTTTGTGGTTGCTTCGTTAAAGATTCTGTTGAATAAGCTTAGATTATGCGCGCCTTTTGATTTCGTTAATGCTGTCTAGTTTTGATCATCGTTTGCAAAAGATGAATATCTGATGCACTTATTTTTCGAGATGATTTTGTTTAGTTTATGGTGATTTTGTTATGTACGGTTGATTTCTTGAATTCAAGCTAAAAATTTGCTGAATTTCTATTTCTGTATAACTCCGCTCCGTTCTCTCGCCTCTCATCTCCGTATGTCCAGATCTGTAAAATTTCCTGAAATACCTCTCTTATAAGTTATTAAGCCGTCCTTGAAATTCAATTCATTCCTTCCACCAGAGATGGATAGAGAAAAGAAAAGGAGAGAAAGATGTAGATTGCCGGGGAAGGATCGGGTGGCCAAGAAAGGGAAGCTGACTGCTACGGAGATCCCGGACCTTTTCTCCGACGACAGTGGCGATTTTTTACAAAATCCAGACACTTATCGTCCGCTAGGTGTGTTCGAATTCCCATGGCAGAACGACACAGGAGCTCTAGCTCCCGAATTGGACGGCTGCAGCCTCCGCGACGTGTTCTTCTCGTCCCTCGTAGACGGCATCTCACCGACGAGGCTGTCGCCGATCACCATCCCAGGAGAGGCCGATGAATCCCCACTGTCTGATGTCGACGCCGACGGTGTCGACTGCATCTGGAGTTGCGCCCTGCGCCAGCCGCTTTCCGCCGTGTACTGCAAGACCTCCGGCGCATGAAAATGTATTTTCTCCTGCAACCACTTCTTCCATTTTTTTTTCTTTCTGTTTCTCTTAGATTTTCCAGAAAGTTTCGATGCCATCCTAAACGGAAGCTGAGCATAAAGTCTGATCTTTATACCAAAACTAAATGCTTCATATAATATATTGACACAAAATTTAATATCATTTTCATTTTAGTTTTGATTCCTTCTCATGATCTCATTGTAGATTTTCAAAAGCCTTGAAAAAAAAAAATCAAAATAGTGAGTTCATAATGGCTGCTATTGAAAAACTGGTTTATGAAACAATTTTTAAATTTTGTTAAAAGACAGTTTTTTAAAGACAAATTTTGTGAAAAGCATTTTGACAGTTGTTAGTTAAACAGAGTGTTGATGCTCTGCGATAATCTTCTGCTATCATAAAACAGCTAAAAAGCGTTCCTAAGCATTTGTACAAAGATTCAGATTTTTTTTTTGGACAGTTTTCTTTCTACTTTTTAAAACATATTTTATGTACAAAGATTAAGAAATAATAAAAATATATCATAATTTTTATATTAAGAAAATAAAAAATTATAGGACCTGATCCTATTAAAACAATTCAACTAGTATATATTATTAGTTATAAATGATGTATATTCCCGTAATTAGAATAGCTGTTGAAATATTATAGTACATATGATTTATGAGAATGAATTCTGTGATGAAAGACGAATGAGACTTGAGATATTAGGGTTATCTTTGAGAAATATTTTGTCGAATTTCAATTGTTCTCCTTGAAGGAGAGAAGGCTAGAATCCAAGAAGATTAGTATAAATCCTAACATTGACATCGGGAGTTTGAGTTGATATCTAATGTGTCATGTGAGTGTATCCCTTATTATAGATGGTGTGCATCTACATTATTAGCGAAAAAGTCAATGGGCATGACATTGGTGTCGATGACATGCATTAACATTAAAAACAATGTAGCTGTAAACATGGTTGTCAATGATAGACAATGAAGTTAGCATGTGAGTGTTTGTGTCGATATAATGCATTGCTCTTATAGGCGATGATGTGCATTGATGTTATTGGCGATGATAAAAGAGGACATTGATATCAAATGTGTGTATATGTCTTATTGGCGATGATGTGCATCAATGTTATTAGTGATAAAGTCAGTGGGCGTTGAAATTGGTGTCAGTGGGCATTGAAATTGGTGTCGAAGGCATGCATCAACATTAAAAGTGATGGAGTGTGTAAACAATGTTGGCTATGATAGACAATGAAGTTAGTATGTTGGTGTTTATGTCGATAGCATGCATTGCTTTTATAGGCGAATTCATTAGAGCAAGTTCTTTGGACAGATACTTTGGGTTGAATTCTTTTGACCCAAAATGATAAGACTGAGGTTCGAGTCAAGGCTAGCTTTTAAGTGCCTTGTCTAGATATATTTTTGAACAAATTAAAGGTTGAATTTGGATGTTGTCTTACTGAACAAGTTCTAAGTTGTAAGCGGTTTAAGTTAGTTATAAGTGAACGGCTTCTTAGCCCCCGTCTAGGTTCAAATTATGACTTGATTAATTAAACCTAGAAAAATAATTGTATAATAATGGCATTAATAAAGGGAGAAGCAAACTTAGACTTCATTTGGGATCGATGACTTTCTTATTGTTTTTTAAAATGGCTATCTATTACAAATATAAAAAATTTAGTAAAAAAATTTGTACTAGAAAGCCGCTTTAAGAAGCAGTAAGAAAGCCGTCTCAAATGAAGTCTTAGTTGGGATAGCTTTTTTACTGCTTTCTAAAACGACTTTTTAGTACAAAAATTTATAATTCAAGAAAATTTTTATACTAGAAAATTTTCTTAGAAAACTGCAAAAAAATAATCCTAAAAGAAGTCTAATAACCCCATGAAACTGTGTATTTAAGCTCATATTTTTATACTAACAATCAAGACGATTTTTTAGGCTATGGGCAGCACGGAGTGCATTAGTCTAAATTTGTATTCAATTGAATGAATATTGTTAACCTTTGCAACACCCAAATAATGCTTTAATGATGGCACCACTTCTTTAATTTTTTTAGCAAGTTCGCAGCAAATGAAGTGGTGAGGAAAAGGGTTGGTTATGAGGTTTTGCTTGGCGGTTGGGCTCTATCACTATCAGTAAGCTTTTTTTATTTAGAAAATTTTGATCCATCGAGCAAACATATCAATTCGAATGGCCAAGAAAACCGACCTTTCTTTTCCATTGCATCATTGAGCTAGCAGATGGAACAATCTTTGATTGATGGAATTTAATAGAAATGTTTAATTAGGGTCTATTTGGGACTAACTTTTTGATTCTTTTATTTTTTAAGTAGCAATTATAATTTTGTTTGGCTTTTACTTTCTATTTACTTTATCACTGCTTTTTAGAAATTTCAGAGGTGAAAAGCTTTCTACAACTATAATAGCTAAGCAGTTTTCCTATAGCAACATCACAATCAACTTTATAAAATGCTGTAGTCGTCCCAAACAAACACTTAATATAACATATCTCTCATATATATAATGAGGGTGAAAGCTATTATTATAATGACAAAAATTATGTAATTACCCTGTGCTTGCACTTTTGATCTAGAAATTGTGTTTATTCTTGCTTTCAAAATCTTAGTATTTCCAAGGCAATGAAAAATGGACCAGACAACAAATGAGAAGATAAAGACGTTAAGGGTTCGATGGTTCGACCAGCGTCAAATCAGATGATGTAATAAATACTTATTATATTTAAATATTATAATAATGACACAATCATTTATAAATATATAAAAAAATTGAACAAAATTCTAATATGAAGCATAAAAAAATAATAAATAAATTCATTAAATTTAAAAATAAATATATTTTTGTTTCGAGGAGCTGACATTTTTGTAGTCATAACTTAAAAGATGAACTTGAAATTTCTCTTCAGATCTTATAGTTTCTACCTCCAATTGATGAAGCTCTAGAAATAAAATAAACATAAGATAGTTATTATAATCGCACACCTAACATATAGTAAACAAGTAAAACATATTAATACATTTCATTTGAAGACACCGCCTATTATAGAAAGATTTTGATATTTTATACTAACTAATAACCAAAAAAGAAAGTATATTCATGATACAGAGATGAAGTTAACAATGTTTCTCTTTCTAAGTTCAATAGTTCCAATAAATTCACAAGGGGAAATTCAAATATCTCCTAAATTTGCATCATCAAAGTTATCCTCATAAGTTAAGTCTCCAAATCTCACTACAGAAAAATCCATTGACCCAAACCAGGGCGGAACCATAGAAAATAATTAAATATTAGAAATTATTTAATTATTAAAAATTATATATATAATATTATAAAAAGTTGTTTGAAAAAGTTTTTTTAGCTTCCAAATGCAAACAAAAAGTCTGAACAAAGATTAAAAAAGTTTTTTTTTTCAGCTTTCAAAAAGTATTTCTAAATAAAAGTTGCTCCATAGAAAAATGAGCTTTCATTACTACTAGGGGTGTTAATTCGGGTCAGCGGGTTGAGTTCGGGTCGAACTCGGAACTGACCCGGCACTGTTCGGGTCAACCCGAACCCGACCCGTTTTTAAAAACGGGTAAGGTTTCCGGACCCGAACCTGACCCGTTTTTAAAAACGGGTCAGGTTTCCGGACCCGAACCCGAGCCGATTCTGGTCCGGGTCAACCCGACCCGATACAAATGACCCAAAGTTGACCTAAAATTGCTAATTTTCGAGTAAAAAATCGGGTCAATATTCGATTTTCGGGTCAAAATCGGGTAAAACATGGGTCAATCTCGGGTTTTCGGGTCAAATATGATTTTTCGGGTCAATTTCGGGTTGCTGGGTCAACCCGATCCCGACCCGATTTTTAAAACGGGTTGATTTGTTCAACCCGAACCCGACCCGTTTCGGGTTCGGGTTGACCCGAACCCAGATTTTTTCGGATCGGGTTCGAGTCGTGTTTCGGGTCGTGTCAAAAATTAACACCCCTAATTACTACCTATTTTCACATCAATTCAAAAATAGAGAATACATGCATTGGGAGAAGATAAATCAGAAAAATATAATATATGATAGAGATGAATTAAGTTGTTAGAATCATATGGTTCAAATGTAAAGTGGACTGAAACAACCACACGTAGGGGCAAAAAGGCTTTTGAAGGGGAAAATTGATTTTTTAGGAGGGGAAAAAAAGATTTTTTTACTCTTCTATAAGTTTTTTTTTAAATTGGGGGGTGGGATCTCATTCTTTCTCTAATTCACCTTCACTAAAATAAATACAAAATATAAAATAAGACTTCAATTTTTTAAAATGATATAATTTGTTCTTCAACAATTGATATTGCATCTTCTTTATATATCTCATTTTTCAACTTCTCTAAATCAAGTTTTGACAGTGTTTCATCAACTACTCTACCCAAAATTGTACAATTTCAACACAAGTGTAATCTAAAGGATCATAACTTTTTTTTTATAAGTTGAAACCTAAAAAAATAAAAAAATCACTTTAGTATGACATTTATACATACATATAGTAATAACATATTTACATACATATTAATATGGTATAAGATTATACACATTCTTTAAATTGAGATTATACTGAATATATATTAGATTGTTGAGCCGTTGATGTTGTGGATGGAGAAATAAACCACACAACAAAATAAATAAGAAAAAATAGAATGCAGCAAAAAGTAAAGGACACCGGAATTTAACGTTGAAAAAATCAAAATCAGGACAAAACTACGGGAGCCGCAACATAAGAAGAAATCCACTATAAATGGGAAAAAATAAGTGTAGATCTCACTTCTCTCTCCCTATATCATTACTTTTATTCTATTTTACAACATTCTCGCACTAAACAAATGATAAAAGCACGTATACACCACATGGGACGTCACTCTTGAGAAAAAAAAGAGAGAAAAAAAGTTCAATCTGGCTTGAAGCGTTGCAGTGTCATTTTGGATCACTGCATCACTCAACACTCTATCTACAATATGCTAATAGCATTGCGACATTGAATTTAGAACAATATTGCACTCTTCTATCTTTCTTTTCCCCTAGATACCTTTGCAGCGCTAGGACTCTTGGTTACAAAGGTTCAGGGTGTATGCACCCAAACCCATGCAAGGGGAGGGCCTCATGTACCCCCTAGTAAGCAAGATAAATTAACTTAAGGTCCAAGGTAATAATACAATTTGATTGATTGATACAATCAGATTCCACACATACTCATAGTTGATGTTATTAATGATTACACTCTTTGAGTGAATTTATTCAAAAATATTTTAATTTCTTTCACAACCTGATGAATACCATGTTTGACTTAGATTTCTTATAGCTTCTCTCTACAAATTGGAGCACTTGATCCAATCATCTTCCACCACTCATGTACATAATATCAAGTTAGAGAGCTTAGTGAATATGCTTATTTGTAAAAAAAGTATAAGTACATAATGACATTAGAAAGAGAACAATCGGATTACATTTCCTTTGCCATCGTTAGAACAATTTATTTTATAAAGCTTTTTAATCTATCACAAAATAATCTAACATCATTCATTGCAAGTGTGAGCTTATAACAAATGTCCTTAATTCCAAGTAATTCAACACGACCTTGCATAACTTATGGCTTGTGATAGTAATTCTCTTTGTCGTACTGAAAATGAGGATTCAAAAAGTATGTTTTTGCATAGATGCCCTACTGCATTTGAGTATCCCATCTTCTTTTAATTATAGTGGTGAATATCTTATATAATCTTTTACATTTTTTAATATAGCTTTGATTGCCTTCAGTGCCCTATACACACTATCATATAGATATCCAAGTGAGAGTTTCTTATCTGAGTGAATTATAATCAATAACCTTATCAAAGGACTTGATATCTTTGAAATCATAAGACAATCATTCCAAAACTTCAAATCCAAAATAATTTAAGATGTCTCATTCCCCTTAAAGTGCAAAATTTGTTGCATCCTTAGTGATGTATGAAGCATCAACTGATTTTAAAAAAGAAACATCATATGGATAATATATCAGAAAATTTACTAATATTATACTCCTACTATCAGTTCATCCATCTTCCATGAGAGTACAACATATTTCCTTCCAAGTATGTCTATAGTTATTAATAAATAACCTACACTCCTCTTTACAATCCTTAAATATGTTAACTCTCATGTTGTACTAAGAAGGGAGCTAATAACTAAGACCTATAACATATATGACATCCAAATCTTTATATCCATATACTAAATTTAAAACATTAAATGAGATGCAACAATAAAAAAACCATCTTGCTACAATCATATCTGCACAGTGAACTACTTAGATGCTAAGATACTTTTAATTGAAAGTTGAAAACCATGTTTAGTTCTAAGAGCAAAGATTGTATCAACATCAGTATCTTTCTTTTTTCCCTTAACAAGTTCAGATAAATGTTTTTAGAGGATTGTTATTTAGGTAGAGAAGACGAATATCTTCTTTCCTATGACATCTACTGAAAATAGTGTACTGTCCAACTCCTTATGTCCTTATTTTCTTTTTGAATTTTTCTTCAAATTTTCATGCATTTGGTAGCGAACATCGTGTAAAATCATTTTGAAGGCATTTATACTCTCCTTAACTCCTGATAAATGTTACTTCATCTATTTAATCCTTCTCATTTGTATGCAGTACCACAATGAAGACATTTGATCTCTTTCTTTCCATAAGCTCCTCTAATCTCAATGAAATAATTCCAAGCAATGTCTACTTTCTCACGAACATTATAACTGGAAGCTGCATTCTGAGTACTAGGTGCTTCCATTCTTATAGGATTAATTAAATAAAATCATTAAAATTCTTGCAATCACATACACAAGTTAATTAAGTAGATTTGAAAATAATCTAGTGTTTGAGGTGGAGATTTCAAAATAATAGATGTCTAAACATAAATGAAACAATAATATATGAAACAAATTAATGCTTTGGAATGACAACACCTAGAACAATTCAACTTGATGAATTGATATCGACACACATTAGTTTGGAAAACGGGCATTGGCTCTATGGTTTAGCAGTTCGGCCACTTGTTCGAGTGGTTCTTGTGCTATTTTATGCAATTCTAGTTTTATATATGGATCGAACAAGCCAACTAGTCAATTCACGGATCAATCGGTTAAATCGGCCAGTCCGTACTGATTTTAATAACCTTAATTTTTATAAAGGTGATTATAAATTATAGTAAAAAAAGTAACTTTCTTGAAAGCTGATATAGAAAACAGCTTCATAATACAAATTTTTTGTAAAATAAATGAAAAAGCATTGGTCAAACTAAAGCTTGGTTTGGGGCTTTCTTACTGCTTCTTAAAGCAATTTTTTAGTAAAAAATTAAAAATTTTGTACTAAAAAGATGCTTTAAGAATCGGTAGGAAAGCCATCCCAAACGAAGCCTAAAACTATCATTGTGGTTTAAAAAGCAAAGCAAAAAGAAAGTTGTCTCAAATAGAACATAAATGGTATAAATTATTAAATTACAATTTAAGGGGAAAATGGCTCAAAATGGGGTTCTCTAATTATTTTTAAGGCAATAGCAATCTTACGGATTTTTTAAAGAAGTATTAAAATTTATTATTATTTCACAAAATTTCAATCATTTTCTTATAACCAATCACAAAGACTATATCAATTAAAAATTCATAAGATTGTATTTTATGTACCCAACATGTAAAAGATATTTTTTTTTTTCCGCTCATTCAATTTATTTTATTCGGGAGTTAGTTATTATGTATTGAGAAGGCCGTTAGGCTTCAAATTCTTATTCAGTGTTAGCTAATTTAATTAAAAAAAATCTGTCATATTTTAAACTATAGTTTTTTTGATAAGCATCAAATGATTTTTGAAAAAAGAAAAAGAATATCTTCATATAAATTATATCATAATAGATTAAAAAAAATCTTAAATTAAAATTTAGTTCAATATAAATTTTTCTATATAAAATTTAAAGTAAATCTCATAACTTCGGCATAATTTCCTTTCCTTCGCATTTCATTAACCGGCTGGAAGGCCCACTCTTCTATCACAATTGAAAGCCGGCCCATTTCGCTATTCGTAATTCAGCCCCAACTGGGGTTTGATTTTCCATCCATTCAAAGCCATTTATAATTTATTTTTTATTCATCGACGCTATGTTCTTAAGGAAATCAAATCCAAGAATGGGCTTGTGATTTATGTGTTCAGCTCTATACAATCAGACTGTTTAACCTTATAAAACTATCAACACTAAGAGTTTATTTGAGACGGTTATAATAATTTATAAAACTATCATCCTTTCCCCTATAGTTAAAGGCGCATTAATACAATGTAAAAACGATTAAGCTATTAGAGTCGTTCCTCTCTTATACAGGTGGCAGGTGCCAAGCTGATCATGTTTGAGTTGTGGGTTGGTTTGGGTTCACACACACTGACTTGGTTGGACATATTCGAGCTGGATAGTTAGGTAGTAATCAGTTTAACGAATATAAATAAATTATGCTGTCTATTGAGCTAATCAATCCTATGGTTATTCCTTTCTCCAAAATCTACATATTGCTTTAAGAACCATGCATGTTTGATTACATATTCTATTTTCAAACACAACTGAACTTTTAAAAAATAAAAAAGTTGTGCCTATAAATAAAGAAAAAAATTAACGAAAGTTTAAACCAGACATCTATGAGTAAAAAATGAGTTCACGGGTCGATCCAAACGGGTCAAAAAAAACCCAACCCAAATATGACAATAATGACATATTTATTAAATCGGGTTAGGTCAACCCCAATTTAATATTTTCAAACCTAAATTGATTATATCATTTATTGCCACCCTTCTTCAAAAGGAATTGATGCAGGTGCAAGCCATTGGGTACCCCACCTCACTGGTTTGCCCCCTTGCACCCATTAATTAGAGAATTTTTATATTTCATTTATGTATTTGGGAAGAGCCAAAAAAGCGAGAAATTATTATGTGCAGACTCAATACGCAAGCTACATCCGGTTTTTGTAAGTGTAAGCAGTAGATACTTTTGAGCATCTACTGCTTAAAATTACAAAAATAGGATGATTCTCTTGTCCGGTGTCCACACATAAAAATTTATTTTTGATTGGTGTGCAAGAAATCAAAAACTTCTAATTCCAATCTTTCACAATACATTTCATTATGTATCTGTATAGAAATCCCCATAAATGTAGAAATAAATAATCAATACAAATAAATGTTAGATTTATTCAAATTTAAGTTAGTTGCCGAATACATTCAAATGGGAATAACAATTTTTTTTCCTTTGCCAACGAAACATTCAAAGCCAACCGATCGCTTATTCAAGAAAGCAAGCAAACCAAGATAAGGTTGACTGACTATGTCCCACGACCCAAAAACCTGTTGTAAAATGGCGAAGTCAACCATTGACTTAATACCCTTATTAGACTCCTTGAAGAACTTCTGTGAAATTTTCGAAACTGTAACGAAAAGCCTATAAAATCGCCTGCTTCCAGTTTTATTCGAATCAACAACATGGCACGATTACTGAAGGAATTCGCCAACGCAAGTCAAGATTGCTGCGGCTCTACAGTATCCGGAGCTCTTTTCATGTTTTGCATCGCGGCAGCAATTATATCCTTCATTGTCTTCGCCTGCGCAGGACATAAAAAGAAGCCGAAGCAGAGTCAGAACGTCGTTTACTATGGCGGCGGCGGTGGTGGTCGCAACAGCCGGCTGAAAGCAGCTGGTAAAAGAAGCCGTGGGATTGGACTAGCTTCCGGTGTCGGTACTGGTCTTGCCGCTGGTGTTGTCTTAGATACAGTTGCTGGTAGCGGCGGTGGGTGTGGCGGTGGCGGTGGCGGCGGGTGTGGCAGTGGCGGAGGGTGTGGAGGCGGCGGGTGTGGTGGTGGCGGCGGTTGCGGCGGTGGTGGCGGGTGAGGCGGTGGTGAAGAGATTAGTTTGTAGATCTCAGAAGTCATTGCAAGCATTGCTAGACAAATGAAGTTAATTGTGGGCTTTTTTTTTTATTCTCGTGTTTGGGGTCAATTGGATGGGCTCTGTTTTATATCGTTGTGTTTGAAGATGGCAAAGGTTCAATGTCTTAATTAATTTTCTCATGCATGTTTCTCTTTCTTGTATGAAGGAAGTATTGATATGTCCCAAAAAAAAAAAAAAAAAAATTTACAGCCTTCATAATCCTAGCCTATATAACTTTATAATCAATCTTATGTTTATCCCTCCCCTTAAAATTCATGTTTTGCTTTAAAATTCACGTTCGATAACAATTTTTTTAATTATTTTGAGTGAATTAAATTACCAATTTAAGCATATCACAATAACGAGTTTCTAATCCGAAAGCCTATGAGTTAACAATTCATAGCAACACAGCTCCCTTTAGTTTGTTGGTTGGAAGTCTAAGCCCAACTAAAAGGCTTTGAGTTATAGTCTTTTGTATGCGATGTGTATGAGTCTGTCTTAATTGATCTAAATATTTCAAAAAATAATAATAATAATTCATAGCGTGATAAAATGGAGATTATCACAAAGTTACCCTTAAGAAATGGACTAGTATATAATTTTATACTGTGTTGTATTTAATGAAATCGGGTTTTGCCTCAAATCACCCGAAAAAATATTTATGTTATAACTGAAAAAGCTTAAAATATCTTCAAAATATTAAAATAGGATTGGATAGACATGGACTTATTGCTGCGGTTCCATAGGTATATATTGGCATATTAAGAATAATATTGTGCAAAATTACTTTTCAGGTGTATTTGGCTAAATAAATATATAAAAAAAGAATATTTGATGAATTATAAGGATTTGAAGCATATAAATCAAATGTCTATTTATATAGTGGGAGCAAGTATTATAAAGCTTATATGGGCGTAATTTGTTTTGATGATCTGATTATATAGTGAGATCATATTTGTAATGTATGATTATTGTAAGCATATTTTATTTATAAGATTAAAGCATTGTTATTATATCATTTATTGAGAACTGTATAGTAAGTTATTTTATTTAATTTGTAGTTTAGCATAAAGTAATGAGACTATGAATAACTCTTTTGAGTTATAATATTAGATCGGTTGAAAATAGACATGTTATACATTATAGTATTATACTGTTATACTGCACATTTATACTTGATCTATGTTATTAATGATGTAGCAAAACAATTGTATTAAAAATATGAATCTAATAGTTTAATTAAAGAGCCCAATAAGATGTTAAATCAAAAGCTCGCTCAAGGATCATTAAGAAAGTCCACTTAAGAAGAAAGAATTAATATGCTAATCTCATGAGCCATTGTAAGTGATACGTTATCTAAAATTACTTTGATTAGGCATGAATATCGAGGCATATTTAAATTGAAAACTTTCAATATTAAATTTATGGTTATTTGAACTTCAATCTCAGTAAACTTACAGTCAAACTAAACGTCTTGGCAAGACAAACCCAACAAAACCAAAATTTATCCAATCCAAGCCCAAATGGGCTCAAATCAAGGGCTTAAAGCATATTTAAAAGTTTTGGAGCATTAATTGGATGATCAAATTATCATCGAGTTAGACATGTTTATCGTTGAATCGAGTGGCTCAATGTGACAAATCCAACGAGCTCAATATCAATTAATTATAACACCATTAAGACACTTAAATGCTTGACAAATACTTTAGGATTGAGAGAATTAATGCGAACCGTATGATGGAGCACTTTGAATTTGCACTAAATCTTCTTCATATTTATGTAGCATGCCGCTTAAAAAAATATAAATATGCCCTCATTTGAAAAATGAGGGAGAGAGGAACAATAGAGAGAGCTTTCTTGCATTTTCCATCTATCATCGTGGATAATCACAATCGATAATTATCACCAACAACCATTACCGCCACCAACAATTAGCATAAAAAATCACAATCAAAACTCTTTTGCATTTTCCAACTTTTTAGTATACAATTTTTTGAAATGTAAATTTTTAAATTAAAAAACTATTTTAAAAAATAATAAATTTTTTTCCCAAATAAAGCTTTTTTTCCCAAATAAAGCCTAAGGATGACTTTTTTATTGCTTTACTTTTCATTCGTTAACCACAATTTTTATTTAATCATTGATTTGTCATAGTTTTTAGAAAAAAAAATTGTGCTAGGAATTTGTTTTTATAGTAGCATTAAAGAAAGTTAATTTCTGCACAAAAAAATTTATAATCACATTTATAAAAATTTATAACCATCACAAATAATATATTAGTAGTATATGATATTTATAATTTTGAGGTTTCTTTGGTTCTTGAATAAACATATTATTCTTTTTTCTACTATTAAATATTCATTCTATTATCTATTGAAAATGTATAATGATTTCATATTTATTTACTCATTTTTGTAAGAAAAATAAAATTACTCTATTTAAGAGGATTTGAGAAGATTTGTTCTTCTTATATTGTAAAGTTCAAAATCATTGTCTACATCAAATTTAATGATGGTTATATAAAATTTAATTGAAATTTATTATTAACGTCAAACAACCAACAGATAAAGCCCACGACAATTGTAAGTCAGATTTTGGGCTTATGCTGGCCCAGCTAAGAAGAAACCAAATGCTATTGTACCTTTTCCATTATTTAAATAGAATTGAACATCTGACATAAATATATCAACTGAATTTAATAATATTATTATGGCTTAATTTAATATTTTAATTAGATAATTATAATAGGAAAAAATATTTTTATTTTTATTTTATTTTATGAGCAATCAACGATAAATTTAAATTTTAGAATCTATGAAAACAATGAGTAATCAGTGGGGCCACAGTTATATTAACATAGAATTTACAACGTATATGGAACTGTCAAATCCAATGATTTTTAAATATGTGAAAATTTAATTAAATGATAAATGTCGCATAGTTCAATATTTTTCTATTATTTTTATACTTCAAATCTTTACATTTGAAATACTTTACACTCGTTTTATAACAAACTAAATAGCTCCTTAATAAATTAGAACTAGTTTGTAAAGGTTATACAACACTCAACCTTGGCATGTATCCACTATTTCAATTTTCAAAAGAATGTAATTTTTACCAAATATTTCCTTTAGCAAAAAATAGGAATAATTTTGCAATTGTTAAAGTTTCATGATGCAACTTTTATATATTATAAAAATTAAGATTATTCATATTTTGAATATTTGAGAAAATTTTACAACAAGGGTTTTCAAAATTGTGGCATTTTTATTGAATAAAAATTTATCTAGACTCTGAAAAATAGTGTTGTAGTTATTTTGCACTATCCTTGGTCACTTTGTTATTTTATGAAAATGTGCATTTTTGCCTAGTATGATCTCCTATTGCCTATCGTTAAAAAAAGTTGTGCAATTTTGGCACATGCTCAGTCATTCTTTAACTACTATCCTATGTTGATATATGTGCATATAAGATTAGATTATATCTGCTTGGAGTCTTAAGGGGCCATAATTCTTTGTGATTTTGCCTATGTCAAGGAATATTTTGATGCCCATAAGATATGTTCTAGTGCAAATGTACAAAGGGAGTCATAAACAGTCAGAATCCTTTGAGATTATGTCTGGATCTGAAAAATTTGATACAAACTGCTATATGATATGCATTATAATTTATTTACAAGTTTAGTAATGTTATTTATATAATTGAATAACTGCTATTCTCTTATTATATTTCTAAGTAATATAGTTTATTGAATTTAATTACTTTTAAATATTCAACCAAATTTAATTAAAGAATTTAAAATTTTAGATTGATTTTTGTGACCTAATGAGTTATTATTCCTCACTATAGTTTACTTTCAGGATCTGAGAAAGGGAGTGAGACTATCGATTAGTAATTCAGGATAAGATATGAGGTCATACATATTTTTCTATTTTGATTTTCATATAATCATGACTAGTTTATTATTCAATTGAGTAGCTTCTACATGCAGTCATATTCTATAGTGTAGAAATATTTTGATGAAATGAAAAAAATATTGTGAATGATTTTATTTTCAGTAATCAGATGTTTTAATAGTTATGTAGTTTGTAGTTTATTTTAAATGAATATTGAAAGAGATTATGAAACATTCCAAAATTAGATCTTGGGATTAGAATGTCACTGCTCAACAAGATAGGACATGTCCTGATTGGGTTGGGTTGTGACACGACCAAGGTTCTTGTGGCCTCCGTTGCCCCCCAACTAAGGCCCCTTCGATCTCCGTCGCCCATCGACTATAGTTCCTCAAACCACCTTCGACCGTCAACAATAGTCCCTTTGAGGTCATCCACTCGCCGACAATGATCCCTCTGGCCTATGTCACGCGCCGACTATTATCCCTCCAACCTCCATTGCCCACCTGCTACAGTTCATTCGAACACCGTCTTCCACCGACTACCATCACTTTGAACACAGTCACCCATCAACTACAATCCCTCCGAACACCATCGCCTACTAGTACAGTCCCTATGAACATCATTGCTCGTCAGCGATAGTCCCGTCGATTAGGGTCCCTCCGACCACTATTGTGCGGCGACTAGGGTCCTTCAGACCACCATCGCCCGCCGACTACTGACCCCTTCAACCACCGTTACATGCAGACTAATGTCCCTTCGACCACCAGCGTAGAACGGTGGGCAGACAGTGGTCTGATGGCGGTCGGAAGCCTAGCGGAGGTTGTCGAAAGTTCGCGTATGATGGTGCTTGGGTAGAAATTTAAGATTTTTGAAGCTTGGGTGCTTGCTCTAATCTCCAGCAAAATATCCCCCTTATGTTGAGTAGAGATTGTTATGTGCAGAGTCTGAATGCATCAGGAGCCCAATCCGAACGCGCCACGTCATCCAATGCACTGTCCGACCACCACATGTAATAATTTTTCTATGTTGAGAGTGGAGATCTATTTATAGATTTTTGTTTGTGGCATATTCTATAAATATGGAAAAAATCTGAGGTAGATTTAGAGTGCTTTATCGGATGACCCATATTGATTTTATCTATCATGGAGTACTTTTCAAGCATTTATGTGATTTAATGATGTCATAATAAAGCGATTTTTGGTTCTTTGAATTCCTTTCGCCAAGCAACTCGATTCGAATATAAGCATATCATATTTAGAGATCACTTGGTCATCCAATTAATGCTTTGAACTTCCCATGTATGCTTTGACCCCTTGATTTAGATCCATTTGGGCTTATATTGAACCGATTTTGGTGTAGTTTGGTTTGTTTCATTGAGAAGCTCAAACTAATTATAAATTTGTTGAAATTAAAGTTTGGATGGTCCCAGATTTAATTTTAGATATACCTCAAGATTCATGACACAGATCAATTCAATTTTGGGTGACATATCAAAAACAAATAAATGTAAGACTTAATAAAAAATTACTCAAATTTAACTTAATCATTAAGCCATTCCCATTCAAGTGGGAATAAAATTTTATTTTATTTGCAAAGCATTCAAAGGCAACTGATCGTTTAAGATAAGGAAACCAAGGACAAGGTTTGCTGACTCTGCTCGGTCCCAGGACCCAAAAACCTGCAATAAAATAAAATGGTACATACAGTTCATCTTTTTTTTTTTTTTTAATTTATAGTACATACAGTTCATCTTGGTATGTTATTTGGAAGCTTAAGCTATCAACTAATAGATTTTGATTTACAGTCTTATATATGAGATGTATGTGTAAGTTTGTCTTAATTGACCTAAATATATAAAAAAAAATTAATACATGATTATATGTATGTAAATCCCCTAAAATAAAATGGCAAAATCGGCCAATGACGTTTTTTTTTTTCTTTGGGAAAACAATGACTTAATACACTTAGAGCATCTCCAATGGATCTTTCATCCCTCCAACCCAGCGTCAATTTTGTTGTTATTTCATCACGGGTGAACAATGCGACGCTAATATTGACGTCGCACTGTTCAACCGCTAAATTTTTGTGTCAATGAGATTTGCCCGCGAAATGGAGAAAGACGAGTTCGATTGGAGAAAGAATTATCATATTTTAAAATTTTGCTGTATTTTTCCCTGAAAAAAAAAAAGAGGTTTTTGGTTGGAGACGCCCTTAGGCCTCTCCGTCTCCGGTTAATCGGGGAAAAAATAATTGTTTTGATGTATCTTTTTCCGAACTTTCGTATTTCCGGAGATCTGAGAAAAAAAAATTTCTTCATTTCCCATTTCGATAGCGATACTACCATTTAAAAAGGAAAAAAAAAAAAGAGCCGGGAACCAAACCAGGCCTTATTAAACTCCTCGAAGAACTTCTGTGAAATTTCTGAAACTGTAATGAAAAGCCTATAAAATCGCCTGCTTCCAGATTTATGCGAATCAATAACATCGCACCACTACTGAAGGAATTCGCCAACGCAAGTCAAGAATGAATATGATGTGGCTCTACATTTTCGTAGCTGTTCTCATGTTTGGCAGTACCGCCTTCACAGTCATAATCTTCGCCTACGCAGTACTTAAAAACAAGGTGAACCGGAATCAGAACGTCGTTTACCATGGTGACCGCGGAGGCCGAGGTGATGGCCTCGAAGGCGGCGGCGGCGGAGGTGATGGTGGTGGGTCTGGCGGAGGCGGCGGTGACGGTGGTTGGAGTGGCGGAGACGGCGGTGATGGCAGTGGGTGTGGCGGTGGCGGTGGCGGCGGGTGTGTTGGTGTCGGCGGTGGCGGAGGGTGTGTTGTTAACGCCGGTGGCGGCGGGTTTGGTGGTGGGTGTGAAGGGATTAGTTTGTTGATCGCATGAGCCATGCCAAGCATTGCTGGACAAAGTAAAGGTGTGGGCTTTTTTGTTTTTCCAGTTGGGGGCAAGTAGAAGATTGCAAAGGTTCAATGCTGTAATTAATTTGTTTTATGTGTAGGTGTAGCAGCGGCATTGTATCATTGTCATATATATTTATTTTCTTGTATGAAGTATTAATATGCTCCCAAAAAAATTAATTATAGCCTTCATAATACTAGCCTACTTTTTTTTTTTTTTTTTTTTTTTTTTTTTTTTTTTTCTATCCTACTTAAACTTTTTTCTATCGTACTTAAGCTCATAATCAATCTTCTTTTTATTCCTTCCTTCATAATCCACCAGAGCTCATAAACTTTTGAACTCTTAAATAATTCAGCCTTTATTTCCAATCATAAAACCTATGAGTTGACAATTCATAGCAGGGTTCTCATTACCCTTAAGAAATGGACTAGTATACACAACTTAATGTTATTTTTTTTAACGACGAGGAACCATCCGTTGCCACCCTGATGTTGTTAGGACATTTGGCGGCCCATAAACCCCGGTCGACCTAAACGAGCTACCAACGCCTATTAGAACTCGTGACCAATGCTTATTGGGCCCCCACCAAAGGGGCACTGCCGCCCGAGGGGATGGAACCCGATATGGGGGGTACCCACCCGTGCTTGCCCACCAACCAAGCTATATGCATCGGTGTGTTACACAACTTACTTTGGTGTGTAGTTCAAAATTTCTCTATTATTTTTATATTTTTTAAATCACTTCATTTAAAATATTTTACACTCGTTTTACTTCAAACTAAATAACTCCTTAATAAATTAGGGCTAGTTTGTAATGTTTATACAACACTAAACTTGGGCATGTATCCACTATTTAAGACATTTCTTTTCATTCAAAATGTATAAGAACTTTTTATTAAATAAAGATTTATTATTAATTCATAATTAAACTAATTTAAAGATTATAAAACTTTTCATGAAGAAATAGCCATTTAAGCTTCATTTGGGAATTGGGATAGCTTCCTTGTTGCTTTTTAAAACATCTTTTAATTACAAAAGTTTTCGGTTAAAAAAAGTGTACTAAAATATTACTTTAGAAAGTAGTAAAAAAATTATCCCAAACAAAATCTTAACTTTTTTTTTTTTTTCATTAGTCTTAATTTATCATTTAGGGCTTCATGGCCACATCGCCGAGCCCTGACTTCGACGTGGATCCGACCCAGCTCCCCTCTCAGTTGGCTGGACTGTAGCCAGTTCCACCGATGGTCGACTACGACACTTCCTCTCAACACCATTCACCTCCAGGCCAAACCGAACCCCTGCTCGAGCTCAACCACCGCCTCCCATCTGACTCATTTCGCGGCCGTTTCGTAGCTGTCCGGCCCGACGTCTCCCTCACCTAGCTACTGCTGACCACATTACCAAACGAGGGGGTTTACTCTCATCTCAAGCAGATACTCAACCGTCTTCCCTCAAGCCTTGGCCCAACGTCCACCTCTTACTGGACTCCCCGTTTGACTCCGGCCGTACCCAACCTCTCGACGTCAGCTAGGCCTCCTTCAGCCCTTATGTTTAGGGTTGCTTGGCTCTGTGCGTGGTGTTTGGTGTTTGATATTTTTTCTTCTATTAACCTTTGATTTTATGCGATTTTCTTCCATATGGATGCAAATCGGCTTGGAGATCTTGGGTTTTTGGATGGCATGGCGAAGTCGAATCGTTTCATGATGGTTTATCTGGTGATTCTCTTTGTTTTCCACCGCTCAAAATTTCTTCTCATCATGGTTTGCCTGCTTTCATTGTTTCAGATGAGGAATTATTGTCTCTTGTCGTGCCTTTTGAGTTTGCATTGGCAGGAAAATTTCTGGGCCGTCGCTCGCCTCTGGATTTGATTCGGAAATTCTTCTTTAATCTCAAGCTGGGTGGTGCATTTTCAGTTACTATCTTGAATCCTAAAATTGTGTTGATAAAGCTAGCTAATGACCTAGATTACTGTAGGATTTTCTCTCACTGATTATATTTCATTGCTAATTGTTTCATGAAGTTGTTTAAGTGGTCTTTCCTCTTTGACATTAATGTTGAGTCGCCTATTGTGTCTGTGTGGGTCTCTTTTCCCAGTTTGCGTCCTCACCTTTTTTCACCTCGCATTCTTCATGACTTGGGTTTTATGTTTGGTAGGCCTTTACATGTTGGCAAAGCCAACAATGCCACTTCGAACAGCACTCGGTCGTCTATTGCTTGAATTCTTCTGGAACTAGATGTCACAAAACGTTATGCTTCTCAGGTGTGGCTCGGCTCTGAATCTATTTGATACATCAAAAATATTGAAATAGAGGTTTTCCCATTATATTGCTCTCATTGTAAAATGCTGGGTCATTCTAAACAGGTTTGCCCTAATTTACTTCCTAAAATGGATGGGCGTCCCTCTATTCCTCATGTGGCCATCGTGGAGGTCGCTGATAATCATGTTAATGGTTTGGTCGAGGTGGTGCTTAAAGGGGGTACCTATTAATGATATTACTCTTGACAATGATTCTATGGTTGTTGTGTCTCCTTTACTTAATGAGGTGGGTCATGTTATTGTGAATATCGTAGAGTTAGGTGTTGGTGTTCCACACTATGATGATGTTTTAGTTTCGTCTACTGCTGTCCTTCAGCCGAGTGAATGTGTTGTGTTGAATGCTCCTGGTGAGTCTGTTGAGGGTTTGTATGACTTGGTTGCTCATATTGTTGAGGAGGTGGAGGCGGATGTTGGTGTGATTCAGATGGATGGGTGCCTTGGTTCACCAGGGGTTGTTGATGTCCCTAGTGTGGTGGTTGTTGTTTCTCCCCTCTTGGGATCAGCGATGGTTCCTGGCAATGTTTTTGTTGATCATTTGGATGCTTTGGTCAGGATTCCCTTCGTTGCGGGGAGTGATTGTGATGCTTTGATTGATGTTCCAGATGGGTTTATTTTGTCAAATGTTTTTAAATCAAGGATTTTGTCACGAGCATGGGAGTCCTGTTTAAGACAAATTGATTGGTCGGATGACTCGATTGATTCTTCATGCGATTTGGATGATGATTTGGAGGATGAAGTTGGGGCCTTACAAGGATCGTATGGTTTGGATATCTCTATGGCTTTGGGTCCCCCTTTCTCTCATCATGGAAAACGACATCATTGCAAATCTAGGAAATAGTTCTTCTGCTTGCCCCATGGATAGTCAGGCTTGGTTGCAACCATGATGGTCCTTTGGTCTTTGATTGTGGATGTTTCTGCCTTTTCTGGACTTCGATCAAGGTTTCTTGGTTACTCTTCATGGACATTTGCTGGGGAGTTATTGCTTTTGGTGCGCTAGAGTTTGCTGATCCTTGTTGTTATCTTTTGTTTTGTCTTGCTTTTTATCTTCTATAATGTTGGATCCAAAGCTCGTAGGTTTGTATTCAAATTATGTTCTTTTAGTAAGCTTATGATCTTTTAAAGTCTTGTAATTTTTATCCTTATTAACACGTTGGCCCTGTCGTTGTTCAAAACAAAAACAAAAAAAAATTCATTTTTTAATAATGACTTAAAAGACTGACCTGATTCATACCGTTTCGTGCACATTTGATCAATAAATATAAATAGTAGCTAAGCTAATTAGTTGGTGAAACAATAAACTTTCGTAAGCCAAAATAAATGTAAAAATTTATATTTATATTTTGACTTAATCTTATTTTCTTAGTATAAATAATGTCATAATTTACAAATAGTTACGAATAATATTATTTTAAATTTATCTTAAACTCAGTCAAATATACTATAACCATCTTAGTAAAAAAATTATTAATCATGAGTAATTAAATGATTAACTTTATATCTCATATGCAAATATTCCATTTTTTCTTTTACAAATATTCTAATTTTATGTCTGAATTAAACATCTAATTAATCATGGTTAATTTCTAAATGATTAACTATGCATCTCAAATTTAAGTATCATAATTATCTTAATTAAATTAATATTAATCGTAAAAGTTTATTATGAGCAATTAGTTGACTAATTAATGAACTAATAATTTATTATAATTTATATGTCACAACAAATCGCCTTGATCAGGCACGAACCTCAAAGCAATTATGAATTTGAAACTTCAAAAAGTAAACCGCTCTATTCGACTACAAGCTGTTACGTTTGGAAACCGTTTGATAATCCAAATTATGGTTTGCATATTCAAAATGTGCTTCGAGTCTTTGATTTGGACTCAGATTGAGTCGAATTTGGGGTAGTTGGGTTCGTATTTTCGAGACGTTCAGTTCGACTGTAAGTTTGCTGAAATCGGAGTTCATATGGTCCTGCATTTAATTTTTGAAGTTTCCAATTTGATTTTGCTTCAAGATTCGTGCCGGATCAAAATAAATTTTTGATGATATATCCTATATTTAGCTATGGATGTTGATATTGATCTAATTTTAATGGTTGATTAATGAATATAATGAATTAATAAGATAATAAAAAAGAAAAAAAAAAAAGAGAAAAAAAGAAACAAAAATTCATTTACTATAGATCCCGATGTGTGACATATGTATGAATCATTGAATTTAAATGCTGATTTTGCCACGAGCCACCAAGTAGCTAACCTCACTGTTTAACTTTGCTCAGGCCATCTCTACCTTTGGCCCATCAATTAGATTATTTTTACATCTCTTTTATATTACTATTTTAGTATAATGTTTTTTTAGAGGTTATTAGTGTTTGAATTAATGCAAAATTAATTTATTATATGTTTTTATTAAACCAAAAGGTGTTAGTGAAACGTTGCTTGCTTATGTCGGTTGTTTTATTTTTATTTTTGTTTAAAACTGCTGTGGCGGACAGTGATATAGGCGTGAAGAAAAAAAAAACAGTTTGTGGTATTTTTTCTGCTTTTTCTCTGTTACGCGAAACTTTTCCTTGTCTTTGCTTTTCTCCAATTTCTCCAATTTTCTCCAACAATTAGAGCTTTATGTATTATTGGGGAAGAGTGGGGGGAGAATGTAGTGTTTGAATTTGTAAGGGGCTGGTTGGATACATAATCATGCTTTTTATAAATTAATTATCAACTAATTATTGATTAATAAATTATTAAACTAATCAAATAAAATTTCTAATTTAAAATTTTTTTATTCATCTTAAGTAGATTAATTAAATTATACTTATTATACATTTATTATTATTTTCCATCATTCCGTGTCTATTTCTATAATCTCACTTCTCTTTATTTTTGTTTTTTCTCTTTCTAATTAAAAAATTTCCAATCTTAACTAAATTTATTTAATTAATCATTTTTATATTAATATCATAGTTAATTATTAATTATTTAAATATTAAATTAATGAAATCTCAAAGATGAGCAAAAATAAGAAAAGTTGATATGAGCTAAAACCGATTCACAAAAGGAATAGTGGTATTCTTCTTTGCTATTGCTGGTATATTTCTATAATTTCTCTCCTCTTTAATGTTTGGCTTGTTTTCCTCATCTCCATGTTTTTGTTGTTGCTTCGGCTTCATGTGCTTCAGTGTGAAGCAGAGTTTTGAAAGAGTCGCTAAAGGAAGCTGCTTCGCCTCCTTTGACAATGTTTTTCTTGTTGGATTGAAAGTCATGAGGGGAGCTCACGTTGAAGTTAACAGTTTTTCTTTGACTAAATCTCATAAATCCGTCAAACAATCGATTTACTAAATATCATATTTTGGGCGAAAATATCAAAAACTCTATGAAATGTGGATTTAACTTATCATTAGATTTTTTTTTTCAGTTTTTTGTTAGTTAGTTTGTTTGTTTTTTATAAACGTTTGGCAAGATTCAACTCAAACGAACACCCCCTAAAACTTTGGTTTTATGTTATCTTGCTTTATGAATGAGAACCCTACTTCCTCAACCGTCTTAATTCAATCTTCTACATTAAGCGTGTCAGACCTCGGCGTACCGAACTGATGATCGGAGATGATAAAAAAATTATAACTTAAAATATTTTTGTAACTTATTAACTATAAAGTTTATGATAGTTGATAAAAAATAAAAAACTTATATCCAAAAATAAAAACAAATTTAAAAATTAAAGAAAAAAATTTAAGCGAGACATTTTTTATTTAAAAAAATGAGTTCACGGATCAACCCAAATGGATCAAAAAACCTAACCAAAATATAACCTATTTATTCAATTTGGTGAGGCCAACCCGAATTTATTTATTTATAGATCAAATTGATTAGTCATTGGGTACCCCACCTCGCTGGTTTGCTTATTCCAAGCACCCATTAATCAAAGAATTTCTATATTTCATTTATATTCAAATGGGAAAAACTTTTTTTTTTTTCCTTTGCCAACGAAACATTCAAAGCCAACCGATCACTTATTCAAGAAAGCAAAAAATGTCTTAACTAAATTTATTTAATTCAACATTTTTATATTAATTTCGTAGTTGCTTATTAACTAATTAAATATTAAATTGATGAAATACTGAAGATAAGCAAAAATAAGAAAAGTTGATACAAGATTAAACGGATTCACGAAATGAATAGTGGCATTAATTCTTCTTTCTTATTGTCTTTCTATTTCTATAATTTCTCTTCTCTTTGATATTTTGCTTGCTTTTCTCATCTCCATGTCTTTGTTGTTGCTTCGACTTCGTGTACTTCAGTGAGAAGTATAGTTTTGAAAGAGTCGCTAAAGGAAGCTATTTCGTCTCTTTTGATAATGTTTTTTTTGTAGGATTGAAAGTAATGAGGGGAGCTAGCCGTGAAGTTAACAATCTTTCTCCTCTTACCCACGCTTCTTTGGCTAAATCACATAAATTCGTCAAACCATCAAATTTACGTACTAAATATCGAATTTTGAGCAAACATGTCGAAAAGCTATGAAATGTGGATTTAACTTACCATGAGATTTTATCAAATATTTTGTTTTTTAAAAAACGTTTGGCAAGATTTAACTCAACCCGCTTCTAAACACCCCTAAATCATGGGTTTCATGTTATCTTGCTCTATGAATGAGAACCCTACTTCCTCAACCGGCTTAATCCAATCTTCTACATTCAAGGTGTCAGACCTCTAAGTACCCAATTGATGGCTGGAGATGGAGGAGATGTATATATATATATATATATATATATGATACGGCATCACAAAATTAGTTTGATCGGGCATGTTGCGTCCTGGAGTTTTCGCGGCGGTAGAGAAATATATGGTTTAACGTCTTAGCATTGTACAAAAATCCGGCACGCAATCAGATAAGGAGAGAGGGTCTAGCGTTCATAAGAGACACCAAAATTTTTACGTGGAAAACCCCTGAAAAAGGGGGAAAAACCACGGGGCCTGGCCCAGTTTGAATGAATCCACTAGTATTTGTAGTCGATTACAAATGAGGCCCTTCCTTAGGAGAAGGCCTTGGATTGATGTAGCAAATGTACATCATATAGATTGCATTACATGGTAGGAGTTACATATACAGGTTTGTTTGGCCTGAAGGACCGTAGTCGGCAGGAGACCGTAGTCGACAGGAGACCGTAGTCGGCAGGAGACCGGGGTCAGAAAGACCGTTGTCTGTTGATGGAGGTCGGAAGGACCATAGTAGGCGACGAAGGCCTGAAAGACTGTAGTCGATAGAAAACTGGGGTCTGAAAGACCTTTGTCTGGTGATGTAGGTGGAACAGACCGTAGTAGGTGATGAAGGCCTGAAGGACCGTAGGCGGTAGAAGACTTGTGGTCTGAAAGACCGTTGTCTGGTGATGGAGGTCGGACGGACCGTAGTAGACGATGAAGGCCTGAAGGACCGTAGGCGGTAGGAGATAAGGAGTCAGGTGTTAGTCCCAGTGTCACTTGGAAGATCGGATGTTGATGGTCTGGCCTTGAGTAGGACGTCGGGTCTTAAGCAGGACGTCAGGTCTTCAGCAGGACGTC
>NW_021320094.1:1077621-1096610 GCF_001605985.2 Dendrobium catenatum
AACCTTCCACCAGCGCTTCAGATCCATGATTTGGACCCATTTGGGCTCGGATTGGGTTGATCTTGGTGTCGTTGGGTTTGTATTTCCGAGACGCTCAGTTTGACTATAAGCTCGCTGAAAACGGAGTTCGGGTGCTCCCAGAATTAATTTTTGAAGTTTCCAACTAGCTTTTGCCTCGAGATTCGTGCCCGATCAAGCTAATTTTGCATGACGTATCAGGGCACGAATCTCGAGGCAAAAGCTAGTTGGAAACTTCAAAAATTAATTTTGGGAGCACCCGAACTCCGATTGCAGCGAGTTTACAGTCAAACTGAGCGTCTCGGAAATACGAACCCAACGACACCAAATTCGACCCAATCCGAGTCTGAATGGTTCTGAAGCAAGGACCCGAAGCGCTGTTGGAAGGTTTAAACCGCAATTTGTGTTACCAAACGGTCTTCGATTTTAACGAGCTTATACTCGAATCGAGCGGCTCGACGAGACAAATCCAACGGGCTCAAGATCGCCGAATTCTGACATCACCAAGGTCTCCAAATGTCCAACGAACGGTGCATGATCAAAGGATTCGATATCGGCCGTCCATTCAAACCACTCCCAATTCGCCCCTGATCTCACGCCTATTTACGGGCTATGCCACTCTAGAAAAACTATAAATAGAGCCCTCATTCTACACCAAGGGGACTCAAGTGAAGAGAGAGAAGAAGAAGAGGAGGAGAAGGAAGATGGTCCTCCTCGACCACCGCCGGAGCTCTTCCTGCCGCCCGAACACGCCGGGATTTTGCTTGATATTTGGGAGAACGGCAAAATTCTTCCCAACTTCCACGGGATGTGGAAATTCTTCACGAAAGAGTTCCCTCATGACGCCGAAACTCCGGCCAAGTGAGGCCGGAGTTCTCCTCTGTCACCAACAGACGTCGGATTTCTACCCGACGTCACACATTCACTCTTCGCCAAGTTTCTACCCGACACTGGACTTCTACCGGTTATCGGACTTCGCTGGACGTATATCCGAATATGGATTTCTACATGACGTCGTTCTTCTAATCTTTGTCGTCACACTACAGTCTTTCCGACCTCCGTCGCCCGACGACTACAGTCCTCCTGACTTATGTCGCCCGACGAATACAGTTCTTTCGACCTCCGTCGCCCGTCGACTACGGTCCTCTTGACTTATGTCGCCCGCCGACTACTGTCTTTCCGACCTCGATCTGTCGCCCGCCGACTACAGTCCTTCCGACCTCCGTCGCCAACCGACTACGGTCCTCCTGACATACGTCGCCCACCGACTACAAGTCTTCCGACCTCCGTCGCCCTCCGACTACGGTCTTTCCGACCAAACGAACATGTCAATAATGACTCTTTGTATTAACATCATGTCATGTACTCCATAAGATGTACATCGAGCTAAGACCTTCCACCATGGAAGGGTCTCATTTGTAATCGACTGCAATACTAGTGGATTCATTCAAACTGGGCTAGACCCGTGGTTTTTCCCCATTTTCAGGGGTTTTCCACGTAAAAATCTTGGTGTCTCATAAATGCTAGACCCTTTCTCTTATCTGATTGCGTGCCGGATTTTCGTACAACACTAAGACGATAAACTTTATATTTCTCTACCGCCGCGAAAACTCCTGGACGCAACAATATATATATATATATATATATATATATATATATATATATATAACTTAAAAGAAATTTTTCTGTTACGTATTACCTATAAAATTAAGAATAGTTGATAAAAAATAAAAAAAAGTATGCCTAAAAATAATAAAAAAAAATACGCCAGACAATTTTTAATTAAAAAATGAGTTCACGGGATAACCCAAATGAGTCAAAAAAACCTAACCAAAATATAACCTATTTATTAAATTTGGTTAGGCCAACCCAACTTTATTTATTTATAGATCAAATTGATTAGTCATTGGGCACCCCACCTCGCTGGTTTGCTTATTCCAAGCACTCATTAATTAGAGAATTTATATTCAAATGGGAATACCATTTTTTTTTCTTTGCCAATGTAACATTCAAAGCCAACCAACCGATCGCTTATCAACTAAGCAAGCAAACCAAGATAATTAGGTTGACTGACTCGGTCCCCCGACCCGTCAAAATCGACCAATGACTTAGTAACCTTATTAAACTCCTAGAAGATCTTTTGTGAAATTTTCTAAACAGTAACGAAAAGCTTATAAAATCGCCTCCTTCCAGTTTTATTCGAACCAACAACATGGCACGAATATTGAAGGAATTCGCCAACGCAAGCAAAGAGTGGTGCGGCTCTACAATATCCGGAGCTCTTTTCATGCTTTGCATCGCGGCAGCAATTATAGCCTTCATAGTCTTCGCCTGCGCAGGATTTAGAAAGAAGCCGAAGCAGAGTCAGAACGTCGTTTACTATGGCGGCGGCGGCGGTGGAGGTCGCAACAGCCGGCTGAAAGCAGCTGGTAAAAACAACGGTGGTAGTCGTTATTCCAGTACTGGTCCTATCTTAGCTGCAATTGTTGCCGGCAGTGGCAGCGGTGGATGCGGGTGAGGCGGTGGCGGTGAAGTAATTTGTGTAGCAGGTGGTGTTGTATCATAATTTTCATGCATGTTTCTCTTTCTAGCTTGTATGAAGTATTAATATGTCCCAAAATAATTTAATTATAGCCTATATAAAATTCATGTTTTGCTTTAAAAATCACGTTTGATGACATTTTTTATCTAATTATTTTGAGTGAATTAAATTACAAAATTAAGAATATTACATGTACCAGTTCCACTCATCTTGATCTGTTGGCAGCAACGGCAGATTTAGGTGGGGGCTTGCCGGGGCACGTGCCCCCCATACCCGAGAAAAAAAAAAAAGCTTAAACATGATTTTCGCCTCCCGCTCTTGCCCCAGATACTTCTTTGCCCTAAAAATCTCGCATTCGGAGCTACGGCGGAGCAAGTCAGCAGAAACTGTCGCACAAGCTGCTCTTCATAGCTTGAAGAAGGTTCGTCTTAAAATTTTTCTTACCTATTTTGTTTGTTTTCAACCTCCAGCTCATGCCCGAAAGCACTCTTCACGGGCTTTCCCTTTCTTTTTTAAAAATCTTTCCCTGTGGCCAGTTGCCATGGAACAAATCCCGGTATTGTTCGCTGAAGACGGAGAAGATGATAGAAAGGGTTGTGTTTTGATTTGTTTTATATGGTTTTCCATCTTTCAGATGCATTCCTTAAGTTTAGCATTTGATTCTGTGTTTTGCTCAAAATTTTGATTTTATTTTGTTGAACCGCTAGTCACCTGCTTTCCCTTTCTCTGGATCCACGACTTGATTTGTTTTATTTGGTTTTTGTTTTTGTGTACTAATTGTATGATTTTCCTCTTTTTGTTTGGGTTCAGTTGTAGTGAAATGAAATTAAAAAAAAAAAAAAATCCTCTTGGTGTTGTATGGAAGGAATTATTATAGTGAAATTAATAAAAAAAAAAACTGTCTTTAACTAGTTGTTGTTGAATTTGAATTAACTTCACATAAATGTCTTGATGGCAGCTTTTGATAAGAATGAATGGAAAGAAATTCACGAAGTAAATAAAATAAAAAAAGTTGGTAAGGCTGATGAGATTGCTAATTGTGCTATATTTGTTTGTTTGTTTCATGTAATGAGCTGCGCTAGTTATAAATTCATGTTCTTGTGATTTCGTTTAGGCCAAGAGCATCAATTTTATGTTAAGCAATGAGACATGAAATACATGGTGCTTATTTAATACTAAGAATTGGTGTAATTTAATTACAAATTATTATATATTTTGAGTCACTGATTAGATTGTAAGTATTATATTTAATAGTTTTTATTTAAAAAAATTAAAAATGTCCATGATAGTCCTAAGCACGGATGAAAAAAATTGAGAGAATTTAAAAAAAAAAAAAATTAGGTCCCCTCTATAAAAAATTTCTGGCTCCGCCACTTACTTTGAAAGATTGTACACATAGAATTGTTCGGTGTTGAACATGCAATACAAGCGCAATGATGAACAATAACTGCGCTTTTATTGTTCACAAAGATAAAATCGAATAATTCTCTATACCCAACCTCCACACGTAATAATTTCTCTGGGGAGTCACTTCTTCCCTTAATTAAGACGACGAACTAAAAGTTTTGGGTGGTGAGGCTTCACAGGCTCCGTCGCTGATTGACAGTCTAATTAAGAGGTCTTGAATTTGAATCTTCTGAATGACAATTCACAGCAGCACAATTTTTATTTTACTTCTCTATTAAACAATGAAGATCACCACAGTGTTACCCTTTAGAAATGGACTATTATATAACTTTATACTGTGTTGTATTTAATGAAATTGGGTTTTGCCTCGAATTACCCCAAAAAATAATTTATAACTGAAAAAGATTAAAATATCTTCAAAATATTAAAATAGGATTGGATAGACATGGACTTATTGCTGCGGTTCCATAGGTGTATATAGGCATCTTAATAATAATATTTTATATAAAATAATTTTAGTAAAAAAAAAAGGCATCTTAAGATTAAATTTGTGCAAAATTACTTTTCAACCTATTTTGCTAAATAAATATATAACAATACTATTTGATCAATTACATGGATTTGAAGCATATAAATCAAATGTCTATATATATAGTGGGAGCAAGTATTATAAAGCTTTTATGTGTGTAATTTGTTTTGATGATCTAGTGAGATTTTTTTTTTTGTAATATATAATTATTGGAAACATATTTTATTTATAAGACTAAAGTATTGTTATTATCTCATTTATTGAAAACTTAAAGTTATTTTATTTTAGAGGAATTTGCATACATATCACTTTATTTCATGTTATTTATATATCTAATACCTAAAATTTTAAAATTATATTTCTACCATTCATATAAAATTTTAATATCAGATATATCACTCCTATATTTCATTCTTACAACTCATACCATTCTATAAATTTTAATATTTCATTCTATACACCCATATTTGATCTATGAAGGTATTAGATATGTAAATAATTTAAAATAAAGCGGTATGTATGTAAATCCATCTGTATTTTATTTGTAATCTGGCATAAAGTTATCAAACTATGAATATAATTCTTTTGAGTTATAATATTAGACCTATTAAAAATAGACATGTTATACATGAAATTGTTATGCTACACATTCATACTTGGTTTATATTATAAATGATGTAGCAAAATAATTCGATTAAAAATATGAGACTAAAAGTCCAATTACAAGAGCCAAAGAAGATGTTAAAGCAAAAGCTCAATCAAGGATCATTACAAAAGTCAGTTTATGGAGAAAGAATTAATTTGTTGATCTCATGAGCCATTGCAAGTGATATATCAACAAAAATTACCATGATCAAGCACGAATATCAAAGCATATTTGAACTTGAAGTTTTCAATATTAAATTTGTTATCATTTGAACTCTAATAGTCAAACTGAACGTCTCGACAAGACAAACCCAACAACATCAAAATTGATCCAATCCGAGCCCAAATGGGCTCAAATCAAGGGATTAAAGGCTACTTACAAGTTTTAGAGCACTAATTAGATGATCAAATGATCTTTGAATTAGAAACTTATAGTTGAATCAAGTAGCTCGAAGAGACGAATCCAACGAGCTCAATCTCACTTAATTCTAACATCATTAAGACACTTGAATGCTTGGAAAATGCTCTATGATCAATGGAGTTAATGCAAACCGTCTCTTGCGGCACTCAGAATTTGCTCTAGACCTTCTTCATATTTATGTAGCTTGCCACTCCAAAAATTGATAAATATGCCTTCATTCTTCACATGAGGGAGATAAGAATAATAGAGAGAGCACTATTGCATTTTTCATCCATCGCCACATATGGATGACCATCAGCAGTTATTGTCGCCGACAACCACCATTGTCAGCAACAATTAGCATTAAAAATCACAATCATATAGCTCTTTTGCATTTTGTAAATTTTTAGTATAAAAATTTTTGAACTTTAAATTTTTATACAAAAAAATATTTTTAAAAAATGTAAAAAATTTGTCACAAATAAAGTCTTAGGTTTCATTTGGGACTGCTTTCTTTCTGATTTACATTTGTGGCGTTAATCACAATTTTTTTAACCTTTGTTTTTTCACACATTTTAGAAAATTTTTGTAAAAGCTAAATACTTTCCACTCATTTTTCTTCAAACTATATAGCTCCTTAGCAAATTAGAATTAGTTTGTAATGTTTATACAACACTCAACATGGCATGTATCCACTATTTCAGATATTTCTTTTCATTTAAAATTTATAAGAATATTTTTTTTTTTTAAAAACAAGATTTATAATTAATTCATCATTAAACTAATTTAAATTTATAAAACTTTTCATGAAGAAATCGTTATTTAAGTTTCATTTGGGATCAACATGCTATGCTTAAGGCTCAATTAGCTATTAATTCTGATCAAAATGACTGGCTTGAGGAGTCTGATTCCTCACCACGTAGGGGTGTTGGGAAAGTGTTTTATGCTTCTGATGAGGATGTTCAAGCTATGTGCAATTTGAATGTAAAATCGTATTTCTGACAAAGCCTTCAACCGGGGTGGAGGAAATCGTAGGAGAAAGAAGTCTAAAAGGAATTAGTTTTCTCTTCCTCTTTGGTTTGGGTTGTGGGGTTTCTGTGATTAGCCGGTTTTGATGGGTGGATTTTTGTGTTCAGATGCTTGGATTGGGGGTTTCTTTTTTGTGATTGCCTTCTCTTGTGCTATGTGTTTACTTTCCTTGTGCGAAGTTGCATTGCTTTTTTTTTTTTGCAGGTTCTTATATATTGTTGAGTTCTGCTTTTGCTTCTGGGATTTTATGATAGTGTGTTAGGACTGTTTTGGTGCTACTGTTGCTGCAAAAGGAGCATTTTTGCTCGATCGATTGCCAGTTGCTTTCGTGCTCCGATTGTTGGTTTATTTAGTTTTGTTTTATTGTGCTATGTGTATTTAGTTGGTTCTCGTGGCTTGTAGATTTTGATTCAATTGATGTATTTCTAGAGGGCTTGAAAATCTTTAAGGACTTGTATCTCTGTTTTGGTGTAAACGCATAAGCCTCTTTCATGGGATTTTCCCAAAAAAAAAAAAGTTTCATTTGGGATAACTTTCTTGCTACTTTTTAATACAAATTTTATAGTTCAAAAAAAAAAAACTAAAATATTACTTTAAAAAATAGTAAAAACGTTGTTCCAAATTCAAATAAAATCTTAACATTTTTTTTAGATATTTTTTATTTATTGTTTTATAATGACTTAAGAGACCGACCTGATTCATACCGTTCCGTGCACATTTGAAATATTTGCAGGAAATTACATTGCAATAAGAGCAATAGGCACGAATGCTTCTTCTTTCTCTTTGTATAGTTTTTTTTTTTTTTTTTTAACGCCTAAATGTCAGAAAGAAAGGAGAGAAGACTTGACCAAGCCATACATATAAAGAGGAGCTAAGCTAATTAGTTGGTGAAAATTATATTTGAATTTTGACTTAATCTTATTTGCTTAGTATAAATAATGTCATAATTTATAAATAGTTATGAATAATATTATTTTAAATTTATCTTAAACTCAGTAAAATATACTATAACCATCTTAGAAAAAAAATTAATTAATCATAATTAATTCTACAATCATGAGTAATTAAATGATTAACTATATATCTCATATGTAAGTATTATAATTTTATGTCTGAATTAAACATCTAATTAATCATGGCTAAGTTCTAAATGATTAATTATTCATCTCAAATTTAAGTATTATAATCATCTTAATTAAGAATAATATTAATCATAACAGGTTTTTATTATGAGCAATTAGTACTTGATTAATTAATGAACTAATACTTTATTATCAGTCATACGTCACCAAAAATCGTCTTGATCAGGCACGAATCTCAAAGCATACTTGAATTGAAAACTTCAAAAATTAAAATTTGGACCATCCAAACTTTGACTTCAAGAACTTATAGTCAAATTAAATGTATCAAAGAGAAAAACAGAACGATACCAAAATTAGTTCATTCGTAGCTCAAATGGGTCCAAATCAAGTGATCGACAAGATGAATGCATATTTGAAAGGTTCAAAGAATTAATTGGCTTACAAAATGACTCTAAATAAGAGATGCTTATAGTTGAATTGAGCGGCTCGACAAGACGAATGCGATAAGCCCAAAATTGTTTAATTATGACATCATTAAGACACTTAAATACTTGACAAACGCTCCATGATCAAAGAATCAGTACGGGTCATCCGATGGAACACTAAGAATTTGCCTCAGATCTTCTCCATATTCTACAGAGCATCTCACTCTCAAAATCTATAAATAGACTCCATCTTTCCACAGGAAGAGGGGCTTGGACTTTGGAAGGTTTAGACCCCAAATTAGAGACTCAAGAGAGCTCTAAGGCTTACAGCATCCCGGAGCACCACCATGGCACCACCACTGGAGAATAGTCACCATCAGGCTGCCACTGCTGGACCTTTGCCCGACCATCGCCGTCGGACCTCCATCTAACAACCATCACTCGGAGTATAAAATTTGCCACCCATCGATCACAATCCCTCCAACCTTTGTCGCTCGCCTACTACGATTCATACTACCATAATCGCCAACCGAATACAGTCCTTCCAACTCCTATCGCCTGTGGACTATGGTTCCTCCAACCTCCGTTGCCCGCCGACCATCGTTCCTCCTACCATCGCTAACTAAGGTCCCTCTGACCACTTTCGTCCACCTAACATGATCCATTCGACCACCGTTGACTACAGTCCCTCCTACTACTGTTGCATGTCGACCGTGATCCCTCTAATCTTTGTCGCCCGCAGACTAGGTCCCTCCAACAACAATCACCCGCCAACAAGAGTCTCTCCGACATCAATCGCTCGCCCACTGCTGTCCCTCTAAACAGAATCCCTCTTCAACGACAGTCCCGCCGACTAGGGTCCCTTTGAGCACTGTTACGTGCCAATTAGGGTCCCTCCGACCACCATCACTCATTGACTACGGTCCCTTCGACAATCTTTGTCCACCGACTACGGTCCCTTCGACCACTATCGCCCGCCTACAATGGTCCTGCCGACCACATGAACATGTCAATGTTCTCTTAAGAGCAATTCTCATGTCAGTGAATTTTTTCTTAAGAGCAATTCTCATGTCAGTGAATTTTTTCTCTCCATCTATGCAAAGTGCTCTAAGTTAGAACTCTAAACCCTATATGTTCTAGCATGCAACAATCATAATTTAATAATAGTACAAATATACAAAATTAATTTTATTAACTAAAATTCTAATTGAGGCCTAATTAATCTAACTATAATTATTTTTTTAATTTAAGTTAATTATAGATATTGTAACTATTTCATATTATCATAATTAAATTAAGTCTTTTAAGCTAAGATATTTTGAAAGAAGGTGCGTAAGACATAATATTAGGATAACCTAATAAAAAAATAGTTAAAATGGGTTTTTAACGCATTTGAATATGCTTTGAGATGAATATAATATATAATAATTTTTATTGTGCTTATCTCAAAATATATTTAACAGCTCTAAGGTCTTCCTAACAATGTATTTCAAAATTAGCTAAAGCCAAAAACTATACTGTTTAGTTGAGAAAAAAAATATTGAATTTGCTTTAAGATAAATACAATACATATATAATTTATTTTATTTTTATCTTTAAATATATCAAAAACTATTTTTACCAAAAAAAACCGCCGTGGTCCTAAATAAGTAAATAGAACCGAAATCTTGTCTTTAAAATTTATTTTTTTTAATAAAAAACTTTTTAATTGGAAAAAACATATATTATTAAAAAATAATGATAAATACATTTTTTTTTTATAAAAAAGTTGATTAATAAATGCTTATTATTGCTCGATCAACTCGAATCTTGATGCCCGTGCAAGCACCGCTATTCATTAAGTAGTTGGACGAACCATCCGCGAAGCTGCCTCCTATATATAATATAAAAATATAGCATTTGACTTGACTTTATCTCCCGACAATAAATAAATTTAATTTAATTTTTTAATCACCCAGCTTTTCTTAGCAATCAAGTATACAAATTATACCCACCACTGGTTTGTCTTGGTGGTAAAGAGCCGGCTGGGCAAAGCTCAGGTCCTTGGTTCGAATTCCTTGGCAAACAGTGAAAGTCTTAAGTGTTGGCCCGTATAAATTGGTGTGGGTTGTGAGAAACGGAGCAGGGCAAGAAACCGGACAGAGGAAGGGAAACAGAGAAGATGAATTTGTATATTATTATTATGTTGTTTCAGGGTATTGGTTACAGGACTTATATAAGTGTAAAAGAGAAAGAGAAATGGGAGAGTGTACATGTGGGATAAATACAATATGTGTATTATGCTAACGGGTTGCATGCTAGCTAGGTCGACCGGGATTTACACTGGCCTAAAGACAGTGCTTCCTCGTCACAAAAAAAAGTATACAAATTATTAGGAGTTGTCTGGGGTATGACTATCTGTAGAAACATATTTTGACATGTGGAAATAATAATTGATTATAAGTTTACTGTGCAAAAAATAGTTTTATTATTTTGATTGCAAAAATATAAATTTTAATTATAGAGATTTCTAAGAAATAATGAGAAAATAATTGACATATGAAATTATGGTTGTTATCTGAAAATCATAACATGAAGAAAGCTATATCAATTTTGTCTATGATTTCGTTTGGGATAATTTTTTTATTGCTTTTTAAAACATTTTTTTAGCATACAAATTTAAATTTTGCATCAAAAATCTGCTTTAAGCTGAGGTAAAAAAGCCTATCGAACGAAACCTAAATTTGCATACTACCATTAAAAATGCATTTCACAAAATAAAATAAAGCAAAAAAATGAACAAAAATTTCACGTTCAAATGCATATCCAAATTATCGGAAGTAACAATGAAAGATCAAGATGTCCTCAAACAATTTTATGAAACATCTTCTTGGCATCCATCGCCTCAGCACTGTTTACCATCATTTTATTGCTTCATTTAAAAAAAATATATATTCTGTGCAGACGTTGAACACCGTTTAGAGATCAACTATAATGTGTCACATCATCTCTTTGATTGGTACTGCTTGGTGCCGCTAACGTGGCTATACTTGATTCTCCTTACATCAGGCGATTAATTCTTACTGTTTTTTAAAATAAATATTTTTATAAAAAAAAACATTTTTGAACTATAAATTTTTTATATTAAAAATTTACTTTAAAAAATAACAAAATAAATTATCCCAAACGAAAAAGCATTGACACTGTTGAGCATCATAGGAAGCATCATAGTTAATTTTTTATAGCTAGTTGATATTAATTAGTATCTACTAGCTAGGCTTTCCGGATCAGGATAAGGCTTCTTTGGGCCGCACATAGACTTTCCTTCTCGCTCATAAAAAATAAATATATATCTGTGCCCTATAGCAAATATTGAAAGGATCACCACGACACCATCACCTTTCTTCAAGTCGTGAGAAAAATTTTACAACTTCTTCACGCATTTATGTTTGTTTGAATTGCCGCTCTCTTTCAACAAAACACACTTGACTCAATCTACCAAGTCATAAAATACAAAGCAACTTCCATACATCTACAGCAAATATATAAAAAAAAGGACCTGTAAATTATTTTTTAAAACAAAAACTTAACGGCAGAAATACGCTAAAAAAGCCTATAAATACAACGCAGATAGATGAAGAGGAGAATAGAAAAGTCTTTTAGCTGGCAGTTGAAGATTCCGTCAAAGAGCACAGATAAAAATGGCAGTAGAAAGTTTTGAAGTTCATGGAGGAGGTGAGGTCATGTTCTGTTTGATTATCATGTGGCTCTCTATTATCTCCATGATCATCTTCTCCTGCATCGATCATCCGAGGAGTTCGAATAAGCATTCGAGGAAGAGTTCAAGCCATGGATGCAGTGATGGATCCTATCTTTCTTTTTGATCATCTCAGTAATTCTTTCTGATGAGCAGATCGGGGAAGAGTTCAAGCCATGGATGCAGTGATGGATCCTATCTTTCTTTTTTATCATCTCAGTAATTCTTCCTGTTGAGCAGATGGAAGATTTATCTGCAACTCTCTCTTTCTCTCTCTCTCTCTCTCTGGGTGCTTTGGAGATGTGAATTTTTCTCCCTGCGAAGACCCTTCTGTCTGAGACTTTGTTCCTGGTACTATTTTGTCCCATGTAATCTGCAAATGGGTTTGTCATATTCTGTAAGATGTGTAGAAATGGTTTTTAAGTTACGATGTTATTCAGAAATGTAATTTTCAGAAAAATGGTGGCTTATATGTATACAAGAGAGTTGTAGTTTTCTTACTTTGGATATTATGAGCTGCCATGGAACTTCTTTATAATTGCCAGCTGCAGAAAAAAAGAAAAATGTCTACCAAAGATTAATTAATGTTTTCCATGATAGAATCAATGAATAAAAAATGAGAGTATAATATATTTTCTTATAGTTTCTAATAACTAGTGATTTGGATTAATTAACTAGTAAAACAACAATAATTAATGAAAATAAATTTGATTAATGTTATTTGCTTAATTAATTTGAATAATTAATGAAAATAAATTTGTTGTTTATCTCCAGGTTTGTTTTTCAGTACACTCCACATCATTATTGATCAACTATATTGTTCCAAAGCAGGTCCTTTTAATTTATCTGGCTGTTTTTGACAATGTAATTCTAGAGATTTTTTTATTCTGAAAATAACTTTTGTTGCGAGCTAGAATATACGCGTGCGGCGGTACGCGTTGTAAGAATATCCAGTGTATAAACAGATCGAGAACACAAGATTTTTTGTTACATGCATGGAAAATCCTGAAAAGGGGATAAACCATGAGGCCACACCTAGTTGAAACGATTCCACTAGTGTTTGAGTTGATTATAGTTAACTGAATCGTCCTCGAGGGCAATCAGATTACAACAATCAAACGTCTAGTTGAAATCTACTGACAAACGGAAGTCATGCGCAGGTCCGACAACATTTATTTGGGCGGAAGTTTGGCGTCATTTGGTGGTCCGGTGAAAGTCCGACTTTATATGGCGGTCCAGCAGAAGTCCAGACGTCAATTGGTGGTTCGGAGGAAGTCCAGGCGTCAGACGGTGGTCCTGTGGAAGTCCGGGTGCCAGTTGGTGATCCGACGGAAGTCTGGGCGTCAGTTTATGGTCCGGCAGAAGTCCAGTAAAAGTCTGATGTCGGACGGTGGTACGGTAGAAGTCTGGCGTCGAGCGGCGGTCCGGCTGAAGTCTGGGCAATGGTCGAGGAGGAGCTTGGTGGCAAGAGCAATCTCCGATCTCTCTTCTTGCTTCCTTGCTAGGGGTCTCCTTTTATGACAAATGAGGGGTCTATTCATAGATTTTCTAGAGTGACATCGATAGTAAATAGAAGGAAGATCTATGGTAAGTTGGGAGTGACTTGCATGGACGCCCGATGTTGATTACTTAGATCGTGGATTGTTCATTTAACATTTGAGCGTCTTAGAGATTTCAGCATTCCGTGATCTTGGACTCGTTGGATTTGTCTCGTCAAGCCGCTCGATTCGATTATAAGCATGTCACATTTGGAAACCATTTAATAATACAAATTGTGGTTTGAACTTTCCAACAACGCTTTGGGTCCCTGATTTGGACTCATTTGGGCTCGGATTGAGTTGAATTTGGTATCGTTGGGTTCGTATTTTTGAGACATTCAGTTATGTTGTAAGTTTGTTGAAATTGGAGTTCATATGGTCCCAATTTTAATTTATGAAGTTTCCAACTTAATATTGCCTCAATATTCGTGTCCGATCAAGGTAATTTTTTTATGATACATCAAACTTTAATAATTTTGAGATCCATTTCCATTATAATTTAATAATCTAATTTTAATTCACTTCAAAGGATTTAGAGCAAGTTATATAAATCTGTTTGTAAAGTTGATATGAGGGAAAAAAAATTAATTATTTTAGTTATAAAAAACAGTGTTTTATCACAATATTTTTGAAAAGTAACCAAAAAAAGTTGTTGTCAAACAAAATTATAGTCCGTCTGAAAATCAAAACAACGATAAAGCTATTCCAACCAAACGCAAATATGTTCAAATTGCTTAATTTTGTGCCCAACAACCAATAAAAATAAATAAAGCATTATTATCTAAGCTGATGAAGGAAAACAATAACTATATGCTGCTTAAGTTGACATTGTCTCATTAACCATGTGATGAATTTTCAAATCTGTTAGGTTAAGCAAATTAGTTATAGATTAATGGTTAAGTTTCAAATTTTAATGACTTTTATAAAGTTAGGTTACAGATTTTTTTTTTTTTTAAACAGAGACATATTAATCAACTCAAAACGGTTACAACAATGAAAGAGAGGGAGCTAAAGCAGAAAAAGGAAAATTACAGCAAAAAACGGACTCAGTAAACGGCCGAGGCTACCAATGCCCTGAAGCCACGCACGGACCGTCCAATCAAAGGTTGCCACCAGCAAAACGACAGGGACGCGAGCCCCGATCACATCATTGCCCTTAGCCCATCGCAACATCAAAACTACACGAAAAAATCATCGTCTACATGGGCCTCTCCCCCAAAATCTCCCCCGAGAAGCAACATTGAAAAGAGGTCTAGCACCAACCAGAGTGAAATCATTACCAGGGTCAGAACCATCACTGCAATCCGGAGAATCCAAACCACCTTCAGAAAATTCAGATTCTGACAATCTGACGAACCATCCAAACAATTAAGATGGTTCCTAATCTCCAAACCAGAAGATTCACCCAAACAGTTAGCCATAGATTGCGAATTGATCAAATTTACTGGAACCTTAATTAACTTGTTGACAAACGGATCACTGGCACCAGACGAAGGAGGCTCAGCCTCAAGCAAAACAGGAACCAAAGCAACAAACGAATTAACAGCAGCACCACCTTCGGAGTTATTAAAATTTTCCGTAGCCATAGTCGGCAAAATCACATTGCTAACAGACGCTAAAGAAGGAGGAAAAAAAGGAGTAGCATTCGGGGATAACGCACCCGTAGCAGTATCAGATATAATTCCGCCAACACCCAGCACTCCATTAGCCACCAAAGTAGACACAGTTTCATTCAAATCAACCTGAACTAAAGTAACCGACACAGGATCCACAATAGTAGTAGGAGTTTCTACAGTTATCGGAAGAGCAGAAAGTTCCAGCTCATTATTAAGAGTAAGGCAAACATCCACAACCGGACCACCCTCACCAATCACAACCTCACCATTCACATCCTTCAACGAATCAGAAATCCCCTCAAAAATAGGGGTAATAGACGGAGGCTCAGCAGCATGTAAATTATCGAAAAAAAAATCAGAATTCACATTTTCACCCACCAGAATAGTATGAGTAACAACATTATCGCCATTTCCAACCTCTAAATTAGCGATAGGGGGAGAATTTTTAATGACAGGAGCAGAAGGACGGCAGTTACCTAGCGAGTGACCAATACACTTACAGCCGGCACAGAATTGAGGGAACTCGTCAAAAACCACTTCTTGAGTGTAACCTAGAGATTCCGAGCCTAACGAGACTTGCTTAGGATAGGATTTCGTTATATCTAGCTCAACTAACACACGGGCAATAGAAGGACGGGAACCGATAGCAGTAGCTTCGTCAATTTTCAGCGGCTTCCAAACAATCCGCCAAGATCAAAAAGAATACGAGGCGAAAAGAAATGGGGACGAAGGCGAGGAAACGAAACCCAGACAGGTATCACCGGTGACTCAACACCAATGTCCAACGTCGGCGACCACTTCGTCAATTTCATAACGCAATTAAAAACTAGGTAAGAACGGTGACAAAACACCCTACAGTAATCTAGATCATTATATAACTTTATCAGAATATGAGAAGGATCTAAAATCATAACAGAGACCTCATTATTCAACTTCAAATTGAAAAAAAAAAATTACGAATCGATTCCAAAGGTGGCCTTTTGGAAGGGAAGAAACCCACAAAAGAAAACTGAAAGGGGGCAGTAAGCTCATTAATTTCCTGATCATAAACCCATAACGACGGTAAGCCACGGAAAGTGGAAGCAATCAACTCCGGAAAAGAGGACTTTGAACCAGCAAGTGCTTCACGAACCCCCGGGGGGTTTCCCCCCCCCCCCCCCCCCCACACACACACACACACACACACAAAAAACCGGGGTCCCTTAACTTAATAGCCCCCATGCCGGCATAGCCGGCGTATGCCGGCGAAGATGAGAAAAACCAGCAAAAAAAAAATAACCAAACTAGAAAGAAGAAACAGAGAGACGAAAACTCCCCTGAAAACGAGAGATCGTCCGAGAGAAATCCCCCACCGGCCGGAGGAAGGCGCCCGGAGCCACGAACCCTAGCAGAGCAGCTAGGGCGAAAAAAGTCAAAAATTTTTGTTAGGTTACAGATAATCCATCAGAAATATTATAAATGAATTATTCATCAATATTAATAAAAATATTCATTAATAATTGGTCGATAATTTCATGGCTAAAAGCTCCTTAGTTTTCTATAAAAAATTCCCACATAGCATTAATTAGTATAAGATGAAATGTACAACTGTTTGAGTAACTGACTCTTTTATAAAATAGATAGATTCACAAATCAATGCAGCTTACATTAATATTTGTAGGGGTGTAACTGAGTCAAGCCGACTTGTGAGCTGAGCTCGATGACCGAACGAGAAAAGGTTTGAACTAGCCCTAGCTCGACTCATTAGCTCGTAGGCCAACTTGTTTAAAATATTTTAATATAAAATACACTTAAAAAATATTAAGATTCAAGATTTTAAGTACAAATTAAGTTATTAAAATATTTAAAAATTCTATTCCAAATTCATAAAGCAATTCTATATTATTTTCTTATAATTGCACATTTATTTATCATTTTATTATAATATTTGCTTAAATCATAATAATTTTTTTCTCTTTCATAATAACGGAGCTACTCGTGAGCCGGCATAAACTCGCAGAACAAAGCCCAAGATTAAACTCGAACTCAAGCTCAAGCTCAAGCTCAAGCCAAAGGTGACTCGAACACGGCTCAACTCTTTTATACCCCTAAATCTATTGGTTGGGAGCTTTCGCTATCAACTAAGAGGTCTTGAGTTTTAGTTGTGTATATAATGTGCATATGAATGTGCATTAATTAGCCAAAAAGTCCAAAAAAATAAATAAATAAATAAAATCATGATAAAGGTTAGGAACTTAGGATGGGATATATATATATATACATATGCTCAGGATCGGTTTTGACTCAGTTCAGAAGGCTCAACCTACCTTATCAACAAACAATAAAATAAAAAAATTCAGCCTATTGATTAAAATAAAGAAGAACTTTCACATATTTGAATAAAAACGAAACTGATCTTTATCGTAATTTTTTTTTTAAATGAGATAATTTCTTATCAACTAAGAGGTCTATTATCGACCACGGCTAAATATTTCTTTATGAATAAATAAATAATCTAATTGTGCATGTGACAATTATTTCTATTGCAGTAGTATTGTTTTAGTTTGCATACTTCATTGCTAAGAAAAGACGGGAGAATAAAATATTAAATTTATTTAATTCTGGAATAAAAGCAAAAAAAATGCGATATTTCCTACTACAAAGATTGTAAGAAGGTTGCTTGTTCTATCCAAGTATCAGTATTTAGACGAACCACATCTTCATAAGGCTCTGCCTACTAGCATTAGACGCCGGTGGTCATTCATAGACATCCATCATTGTCAATAAGCAGGAGTGCAAATAAGTCGAGTCGAACTTGAGCCACGGAGTGTTTGAGTCGAGCTTGATTGCCAAAAATCGAGCTCGAGCTCGTTCTCGACTCAACAAGGGAAAATAAACTCGTCGAGCCACAGTTTGAGCCTGTTAACGAGCCCCACGCTTGCGTCGTCATCCGCATTCGTCAGCTGGTTAGCATCTACGTTGTCCGACTGCGTCAGCCCCGCGGCTGCGTCGTCCACATTCGTAGTCGACCACCACCACCTTCGTCGTCCGCCAGTGGCAGCGTCTGCTTGCATCGTCCGCGGGTCAACGCCCTCCGCTGTGTCGTCCGTGTTCATATGTGACGGCATGTTTTCATTTTCCCACCGACAGAAAACCCGCAGTTTCAATTTTCTCGCCGCAGTTACGCAAGCTGCTCGACAAGCTCGCGAGTCGAGTAGTGGGGTGTTCGAACTCAAGCTCGTTTAGCCATCGAGCTCGAAATCGTGTTTGAGCTCAACTCACGAGCTCGATAAGCTCAACTCATTGAGCCTGTTAATGAGTTGAGCCCGAATTAGCTTACAAGCCGGCTTAACTCAGTTGCACCCCTATCAACAAGGCCCATTCATTAATTGTCAATGACAATGCTCATGTTCGCCATTAGGCATCACCAATATTGTTGTCACCTGTAATCGATATCAACACTAATAATTTTGATGCGCAACATCAATAATAATATTCACGCATGTTGTCTCCAATAAAAAACTATATCAACATTTATCAATAATCTTGACGCCTACCTTCATCAACAAGACCAATGACTGTCGTGTGAACTTCATTTTTATGAAAAAAAAAAAAAAAAGTATAATCAAACAAAACCTTTGTAACTTCAACAAGCACGCTTAATTAGATGGAAACTTAACTTCAAAACCTTCAAGTTGGGTCACGTAAACTATTTCTTCTTGTCAACTTAGCTATTATTGTGAGACCTCATTCCCTTATTGTTCCTCTCTAGATTGAATTTTCCTCCCAAGATCGTCCGGGACGATAGTGAGATCGTCCAGGCCGATCTGTACTGTTCAAAATACCGTCCTGAAAATAGTTCTGGGAATCGTCCAGGCCGATTGATTTTGGTCCGATCGTCCCAGGACGATCTGGCGATCGGCCGGGCCGATCAGCCTAATGATATAAGAAAATCAGCTCGTTTTGAGGAGAGAGAAAATCATTTTAAAAACAAAATATCTGATTTGAGGAGAGAGAAAGAGAAAGGGAAAAGAGGAAAAGCT
>NW_021320094.1:1097170-1153434 GCF_001605985.2 Dendrobium catenatum
AGACTTGATTTCATTGACTCTGGATTTCCGTATTGCATAGACTCATTGACCATTGACTGATATGGATTTGATTGATTGACCTGCATATTGATAGCATCGCCGTGCTTTGATTTCAGTTGTAGGCTTTGGTGACCTGCTGGGCTTTGTAAGCTCATTATATGTGGTTAACAATTTCAGGTCTGAGCAAGGCAACTGGAATGGAGTTCGATCAGAATGTCAGACGAATCCTTTCACTATTGATATCTGGGGTATCACAATTATGACCGTAGGAAACAACTATCCATGGTGAAATGTTTTCGAAAAATAGTGACGAAAATAAAACAAACAAACAAGAAAACAGTAACAAAATAAAATTGTGCTTACTGTCTGAAAAACAAAACAGCGAGGAAGCCACCCCAAATAAATCCTTAGTTGGTGAGTTTTGAAGTTAGTAGATCTTCCTTCAATGTTACATCGCCTCAAATTGTAGCTCTTCATTGTCCCAGCTCAAGATACCACGAGAAAATACACTTCAGAGCTCAAGAAAATTGAAGTTCAGTTTCCACTAATCCATTATGTTGATAATTTCTTGCCATAATAATTTAGATATTTAACAAAGCCTCGTGCATAATTCATCAAACAACTGGTTAAGAAAATTTAACCCATTACCTATTTTCAGCTTCTTCAGCTTCTTTTATTTTTTAATTTTTTTTAACTGTAGTATCTATATGCTTCCACTCTAAAGAGAGTGTTAGGAGGCGTAACTAATCCCTCGACAGAACCTAACAAGGTCACCCACCGACATCAGACTGACACTTACTTTGCCCCACCGAAGAGGAGAGGTCGTAGTAGAGAGGGTTCGAACTCGGGATAGAGGATTCCCAACCATGCTCACCCACCAATCACCCTAAGCCTCGTTGGGTCTTCTTTTCATTCTAGTTTTAAACAATCATGAACTATTATTTGAAGTTTGTAAAGACTTCATTCCTTTTTTCAACAGGTAATAACAAACCCTTCTTGAATAATCATCGATAATGGACAATAATTATCCATTACCTCAATTATAAAGCACATTGGATGGCCCCAACGAATAAAAGTGAACATAATCAAGGGCACCTCTGCTGTGATGAATTGAACTGGTGAATTCCTCTCCTAAGCTGAGCCTTGCCAAGTTCTCTTATAACATCAGGTGAAGCTGATCCCAAAACTGTACTTCAAACTAGGGGTGTCAATTTCGGGTCACGGTTCGGGTTTGGGTCGAACACGAAATTGACCAGGCACTATTCGGGTCAGTTCGAGTCATTATCGGGTTTCCGGGTCAACCCGAATCCGACACAGTTTTTCAAACCGGTCAGTTTTCCGGACCCAAACCCCACCCGCTTCGGGCTCGGGTCAACCCAAACCCAAAATTTTCGGGTCGGGTTTGGATCAGGTTCAATATTAACAGGTCTACTTCAAACCAGAGGTAACCTTGATTAGCTAATTTAGTTCTATTTGAACATAGTCAAAGCTTGGTGCCTTTCTTCCACATTTAAGAAAATCTATAAATTTTTATGAAGAATTTTAAATGGCATGTGAGGTAATTGCACTAAAAGCCAACTCGAGCATCTCAACATTTTGTTAGATTTGTTGGAAGATTACCTTTTGACGCCTATATGCTAAGACTTGTTTACATCCTTCTTCAATGGAGATCAAAACCTCCAAATCCATCAAATTGTTCCACCTTAAACGTAATAAACCTCCATCGATACAAATATTATTTATAACTCAAGCTCTCGTGCTGGTTATATTATAAAGAGTTTAATTCCAAATTAATTAAAGGTTGTTTGATTTGAAGTAAAAATAGGTCTAAAACATTCTAAATTCAAGAATTTTGAATATATTTATGTTTGGTTTGGAGTAAAAGAAAATGAAGAGTAAAATTTTGAATTATTTAGAATTCACCCACTAGTTCAATTTTGGTGCATTTGAAAATCGTTAGAATTGACCAAGTTCTAAATACATTATAATTTTGATTTTCATTGCTGCCTCAGCTACCGGCCGTTGTTGTCATAGGAGGATCCACATTGATGTTAGATCCTCAAAATGTATTAGTGGAGGTCGTTTTGGTATTTTGCCCTGCCCCAAAAACACTTTTTTGCCCTAATTTTATCATCCCAAGTTTTCTTGCCCATCCACAAGTTTGCATCCCGTAAGATTATTAAGCATCGGCAGCGTGGCAAAATGGATGATGTTTGACTCAATGACTATCTAGTGTCATATATTGAGAAAGAAGTATTTGATTATATTTCAAATGAAGTCATTATGCAACATTATCATAAAATGTAAAATAGAATGCAAAGTTTATAATTTTTCTTTATTTCATAAATTATAATGAAATACAATACTTCACTTAAAATTTTGATAATGAAATACATACATATTTTTTTATATTTACTTTTTTATATATAAAGTTTGTCCATCCTAAAAAAAAAAGATTGAATCCGCCCCTAACTGCTACCATAGCCACGTGGCGCCAGCCATTGACCATCTCAAGACAATTCACACTTGATGAGCATGACAACAATGGTTGAGCAATCAAATATATCAAGACACCAAACAAACACAAATTTTCATTATAAATCAATAGAATGAAACATTAATAAATCTGAAAAATCCTTGGCGGCCACTTGTTACAATTCAAGCCTAGCAACAAGAACAGTGAAGGTCAGCCCTCCAGCTAACCCTGCTCTGACAATTGGGATCCCTTAGATGGATAGGAACATATTAAAGCCTCTCTGAAGAAATTTCGGATTGTTAAAGCAGTTGCAGCCACCTATCAGATAATGGGAACATCATTGTCCAGCATTTAATTAAATATATATTAAACAGCCAATAATTCAAACTGATTTTGTCAAATTATGTTAGTGAAGGGAATTACCAACAAAACAGAGAGTTTTTAGATTGCAATTTGTAGGGCATTAAATAGTCTTACTAGGAGCAGGTCTAGTGTACTGTTATGATTATTTTTGTGTGCATTTTATATTAGAATATTTGTATAGAATATGTAAAGCAGGGAGTTTATAACTACGTAAATCAGAAATGCCTGACATCAAATGTTGTTTGGAAACAAATCAGAGTACGTCACGTCATTTTTTTATTGTGTTATGCAGCTATGTACCCCGCTATCTTGTTGTATATCATAGTTGTATATCCATTGTGTAGATGGTGACGTGACAAGCTCTAATTCGCCTCCAGACACAACTATATCTGACGTCTCCATAGAATAATTTATCCTCATGCTAAAATAGAGAAAATGTTAGAAGAAGCTTAGAAAGTTCATGTAATTATGTGTTGCACTCAAGTTCTTTATTCTAACTCAAATGTCAACATATTAAGACATCGTTTGAAATAACTTTTTTACATAGCAAATTTTTTGAACTAAAATTTTTTTTACATTAAATCTATTTTTAAAAACATTAAGAAAGTCGCCTAAGGCTTTTTTTAAGAAAGCTTTCTTAAAATTTCTTAAAATAAAATTTTAACATAAAAATTTTAATTTTACTAGAATTTTACTTTAAAAACAGTAAGAAAGTAAGTCACCACAAACGAGAGGCAGTAGCATCACTCATTTCTAAGGCAAATCCCATAGACTACAAGAAAAATTGATATTTATAAAATATTTCTTCCCACTCAACAACCAATACAAAATACAAAATTGTCGGCAGAATAATAAAAAAAATTTAGGCATGTTGCGTCCTGGAATATTCGCGGCGGTAGAGAAATATATAGTTTAACGTCTTAGCATTGTACGAAGATCCAGCACACAAGCAGATAAGAAGAGAGGGTCTAGCATTTATGAGACACCATAATTTTTGCATGACGTATCAAGGCAAGTAATAAATAGATTATCCTCGCAATGAATTATTAATTAGAAAATTCTCTACTTTAAACAAAAAATCGTTGCAACAACGAAAATAAATATAAATTTGTTTTTATCCATTCTTCTTCTGAATCAGGAGAATATTAGCTAATCAGATCGTATATGCTATGCTCTCTGCTAAATCATCATAAATCTCAGCTAAATAATACACATTGGTGATAGTAAATTCATAGACATACTCTTTTATTCCACCCATACAGAGAAGACTATCCAAAAAACAAAAAAACTGAGCACCAGAAAGGGATAGTTTATATTTACATACATAACATTTAAAATTATCCTATTTACATAGATAGCATCATCAGCACAAAAACAGTCTTAACATCTTTTAACAAGAAATTAACAGAACAAACTCCTTAAGAGATGAACGCCGGCGACCTCTTTCTCCGGCGGTCATGACGGGAAGATTTCTTGTCGCTGCCGCCGAAGCTGAATATGACCCAAGAGATGATGGAGAGCCAAGCAACGATCACGTAGTAGAGAGCTTCTCCTCCGTTGGCGCTTTCGGACTCTAATCCTTCAGTCTTCATGGCTCCAGGCGCGCTTCTGGCTGCTGCTGCTCTGTTTCTGTTTTATAGCTTTAGTAGATAAGTCTCCTTTGTATGCGGTGGTAAGGGGAGAAAGGAAAAGAGATATTTTTAATAATTGGCACTACTACGGTTTCAAAACTCTATAAAAATAATAATATCCTGATTGCTAACGTCAGAGTCTATATCTTCGTTACCAAGTTATTTAGCTTTGGCATGGAAGCCGTGTTCACACTGCACGCACGTGTTTGACTCAGTTTAGTTGCCGACTTGTATTATTTTTCTTTATAACGGAGAGATAGACAATGATTTAGGCCTCGTTGACGCGGCTTATTTTTTTCTTGTTCGTTTAACAACGAAGTCTATTACTGTTTGAATATGTCACTTATGTAGTTATGTGAAAATATTTTTTTGCAGAATCTTATTTTTTTACTGTTTTGAAAAAAATTTTGATATATGATTCTTCATTGGAGAACTTCATTTGCTCCAATAATATTTTTAAAATTACATTTTACAAAAGTTAAGGGATAACCAAATGAAACCATATTGGAAAATAAACGTATTTGAAAATAAATTAAAAATAAGTGATTTTGGAAGAAAAGAAAATGGTATAGGGGTAATAAAAAAGTTGTGAAGATATGATGTATCGTTACTCTCCTCAAAAAAACGTGCACTATTTGATATGTATCCAATACAACACGCTTCAAACACATGTCGAACACGTCGAAAATGTATCTGATTAAAAAATATTAAATACAAATTCAACATGCATGTCCAACATACGCAACTTATATATTTACAAAAACAATTGATATAAATTTCTTTATTTTAAATTTTTATTTGTTTAAAACATAAAAACTAAATTTCTTATTTTATATCCACAACACTAAATCATTCGTCCACAATCACTATCACATTCATCAAATATTCTCATTTTTATTTTTCTTTGGCAGGTCATGACTTTGATTTCATAGCAATATTTGATATCATTTCAACATTAGCGTCTGTTGTCATTACAATATCAACATTTCAACACCATACAAACATCAAAGTCTAACATTATCTTGACATTGATGCTCGACGCTAACAATTTCTATACTCACAACTTGACAAGAGATTATTCTGTACAAACACCGGAGGGAAAGAATCGTCCGATTTTGTCTCTATCAACAGTAAAAGCGCAGCATGAACATAAAAAATGCAGTTCACTGAACCCTAAACTCAGCCATAGCTTCATAATACTAACAGATAATTAAATGAATATGCCATTCTATGAAGAATGGCAAACTTCAGAGTTGAGCTTGGTTGAATGCAGATCTTCACAAATTATTCATCTACAAAATTTAGTACACAAGATTTGATGTTTAAATATAAATGGTGATGGTAGCAATAGTGTAATTTGAATAAACTAAAACCCTTTTTCTTAATTTCCTTTATACATTTCCATCGTAAGTAACAATCAGGTAAGTTTTGTTACAAATTTATTGTACTAAATGGCGTCTCCCTGTAATGATATATCAAAAAGAAACTACTAATGATTGCTCTATGATAAAAAACCATGAAGATGAAGAATTTGGGACTAAGGGGACTGGGTAGCAGCAAGCTTCTTCTTTGGAGGCGGGTTACCACCGGAGAATAGCACATAAAAGTAGAAGCAAAGCATTGCAACACTGCAATTTTCAAAAGAAACTACTAGTTATCTACTAGAATTTGAAGTAAATAAATTTCATGATAATAACATGAATTGGGGAATTTGGGGAAGGATTACCTCATGAAGACATAAAGCCCAGAAGGAAAGAGGTTCTTTGTCTGTTAAAGAGAGCGAATTATATTAACAACAGAAACCAGATAAAACAAGATAGAAGACAGGCTTAGTGTCACTTACCAAGGAATAAGACTGGAAATGTTTCACAAGGAGAGTAGCAGCAATGGCTGTAGTACAACCAAAGCTAAAGCAATTAGAATTTAGAAGATAAATTATTGAGATTCAAATAACCACTTCATAGAATTTCTGCATTACCAAACCTATCTAGAAGTTTATTAACGAAAATCATAGATGAAACAGCGAAGAATACCGTTTAAAACTAGCATTTGTTCGAAATGTAGGCAAATATCCATCACAGTCGCACTTGTGAAGGATCATTTTGATTGAAAAGTAAAAAAAAATCGGAATGGCAGATACATTTTAACTCGATGGTTCAGAAGATGTACTTCTTTTAATTTGGATAATAAATGATGATTATATTTTGCTACCTGCTTGTCCCAACACGAATGGTGAGCTGCTGAGGCCTTTTCTCCAGACCTTCAGGCTAATGGCCGCCAAGACCAATATACCAGCCCCTAGCAAGCTTGTAGTTAAACTTACTGAGTTTCTTGAAAAAAGGAAACCAAAAAGTCCTCCAGCAAACAAAAAACCACCTGAATTATATGTAATTAAGATGTTAATTACAGATTTATCCGTTGGTTAAGTAGAGTTCTTAAGAAAAATGGAATAAGGCAACCCCCTGGGGCGTACTGAAAGAAAAAAAAAATGTTTAGGAACAAGTTGCAGTAATTTATAAACAAAACAAATATGTAAATATATATCGAGGCAATCAATTTAATTAGAAACTAGTACAGTCAAAACAACAGTTGAAGCTTGCAAAAGCAGACAAGAATGGTCTAGATTTGTCACTAAATATAGAACAAATTATTTCCAAGACCAATTCCTTATTCAGTGGCTATTAATAGATTCCGAACATTTAAAACTAGTTGTCTTTTTTTCCCAAGAAATCATGTAGTTAGAAAAAGATTCTTCCTGGCACATTATGAAAAAAATTATAAATAAACGACTGACTAATAATAAAACTTTAATTTTTTTTTAAAGCGGATGATTACATGCCAGAAGGTACAGATGAAAGAAGTATGTCTATCTTAATCTTCAATCGGCCACAAGAAACAACCATTCATGAAAATTCCACGAGGATCAAACAGTAAGGAAAAACTGACATTCATTCAAGCGAATCAAAATCCATCATTATAAATAGCGAAAGGGTATAAATTATTTTCTCAACAAGTATGAAACCAAGAAGGGGATTGGATAAGAAATGCTTGCATAAATTTAGGAAAAGCCTTAGCTGAAATCTGATTTCAACAATTTTAGAAAACAAACAACAAAAAAATCATGAATTACACTTTTTTTATTGAAAGTTTTATGAAAGAAAGACAAGATACAAGTGGATTTTCAATTTGAGAAAAATATATGCTCTCCAAAATCTCTAGCCGCCAGATAGAGCACAAACACCCTAAGAACAATCTAAATTCAGCAAATAACGCATACCCCTAACCCTACGAAAATCACATACTTAACGCATACCCCCCCAAAAAAGCACATTGTCCTCAAGGTGGAAAGATAAAAATTGGTTGAGGAACACCTTATCTCTATTGGGGGGGGGACTGCCCAGCCCCAAATCTCATACCTCCACTAGGCTCTGCAGCTCCACTAAATAGTACAACCCTGCTCCTTGTATCATCTTGACCAAAGTTTTGAGTGAAACCATAGTTTCAGACAAGCTATGATCCCCTCTAGTAATCACTTTTCTTCCTTCAACCTTGAACTCCATCGTTAGCGTCTGCCAATCAATCTTGATCTTTCACAACTTCTATAGTCATTTCATTCCCAGGATGACATCAATGCTCTCTAACTCCAATGGGAGAAATGCCTTTCTCACCTGAACTCCTTGTATGGTCAAAACTACCCCCCTATACACTCCTCTGCCTGTCTAACACGTCATCACCCCATAGCACCCTGTGTCCACCAGTTTCACACCGAATTGGTCTACGACCTAGTTAGAGATGAAGTTGTGGGTAGCCCCACTATCTACCAACGCCACTACCTCTCTATCTGTTGTTTCTCCTCTCACTGTCATGGTGCGATTCAGAGTGAATCCCACCACTGAGTTCAAGGAGACCTACATGTCTAAATGTAGTTGTCCCCCCTCCACCGATGTTCACTCCCACATCACTCCTTAGCTTCCTCGTCATCACAGACGGTGAGAACCTGAAAAGTTTGATCCTTACACTTGTGCCCCGGTGTACACCTATCATTACAACTACAATATAACATTTTTGCCGCCTATCTTGCATCTCCGTTTGTGTAAGGCACTTAAAGTTGTCTCCAGGGCGAACTCCAGTGCCCTTCTCCTTCGGTGCTTCCCTTTGAAACGACATCGTCTGATTCTTGGTGCCAGGGTCGTAGAGGTACTCTCGTAAGCCCTCTCATGATGTTGATCTTGATGGCCTTCTCCCTCCGAGATTTTTCCTCCACCTTATGAGCAAGCTCCATCATCTCTCTAAGCCCTCCTCTAAGTCTCAACACCTTAAACTCTGCTCGTATGTCCTCTCTAAGCCCCTTCATGAAATTCCCTTCCAACCCTTTCTCGAAAATTCCTCTCAGTCTTCCTAACAACAGCTCAAACTTCTCCCAAAACTCCATGACTGTCCTCTCTTGAGTTAGGGCATAGGAACTATTCATGGAGGTATCCTTCATGAATGGCTTGGAAATGCTCCAAAAAACACTCCTTCAATTTCCCCCATAAATAGACTGGATATCGAGCCTCCCTCCACTGAAACCAAACAAGGGCTTTTCCCTCCAAACATAGCCCTACCGCCATGAGTTTTTTTCGCTTTTGTTAGGACGTTGAACGCAAAGTAACACTCCACCAAATACACCCAACCCTAAGCATCTTCCCCTTCAAACACTGGCATCCTCAACTTTCTCGATTTCGCATCCAAACCCCAATGGCTTCTCCCTCCACTAATTCCTTCTATGTAATGATGGTGTGAATCTCTCCCTTCCTCCCTAGGCTGATTTGGGCCCCATGGCTCCGCCCAACCATGACCTCCTCCATTCTACTTAGCATATGATATTTGATGGTGTTGAAAAAATTCTACTTATGAGGGAGCTATGATTGATGAGGAGAGCTATCTTCTCAGCAAGAGATTGTTAGGACATATGAAAACATTGTGTTTAGTTCATATCATATATTTGAAAATATATATTAATATAGAGATACCAAGTGGTTAGTCTCACTCATAAGTTTAAGTTTTTAGATTGAAAATGAGTTTGATAACAAGTGTAGCAGACCCAATTTTGATCTACAGTACATACAAAAATAATGACTAGTGAACCTTCAAGAAAGCAAACATGACTATGACCAGATCAACTATAGTTATAAAAATTACATTCGCAAGAAAAAAATAATGTGATTTAATGCCAAATTCTCTAATTTCAGTTTATCCATCCAAAATTCCAAACCAAGATGATTGGATAGACTAAACGAAAGATACAAATACTATCACCATGGGAGAGAATCAGAAATCATAATACATGTAGTAGATAAACACTCACCATAGGGGATTCCCAAGCAAAAATCATGTAGTTTTGCATATCCTTTTTGTTCAATAGCACGCTCTTGATGTACATACAGATCTGCTCCTATTTTCTCATCACTCTGTTTTAGAGTCGAATGTGTCTTTATCGCTTCATCCACAAATTTCTCTGAATGACCTTCTGTGAATTTTAAAATAGTATTGTCCTCGTAACCTGGAGTTTTTCTGCTGCTTCCATTAAGGCGCATAGAAACAAATGTCTGGAAACAAAGAAATTTAATTATCAAGCTAATATGCTTAAATGAGTTTCAAAAGCAAAAAAATTTTTTTTTTTTTTTTTCATTTATTGTTTCAAGCAAAAAAAATTAGCTAGACAATGCTCATGATCTTTAATGCTTGATAGTGATCAGACAAACCCGAAAGCAGGTGAACTAATCTCATTGATAAACGAGAAGGGCCTTGATATACATGGCATTCATTGGCCTAATTTCTAGGTTGGATTGGTATCAAACCCCTTTCATCAGGTACAATCTAGGAAACTAGTTATTTGTACTAAAAAATAAAAAATAAAAATAAAAACCAGTTATTTGTACTAAAACAAAGGGGCATTATAGTTAATTGTTCATATATGATAGTTTGCTTATAATTTTGAGTGATCCATCCCACATGGTTGGGCTCTGTATGATAAAGGTTAGTTCAAAATTTGGCTTTGTATACTAGCTCTCACATGGAAGATTCAATGTCTGATACATGACACAGTTGATACAAATGGAAATAAAAGCTTTCTAATCTGGTGATGACTAGACAAGACATTATCGTAACAAAGAAATTGACAAGAAGCGTGAGAAAATGAGCAGTCCCACATTTAAATGATTGAACAATAAGCTGGGTTTTGATATACATGCAATTGGTCTTTACCTATTAGTTGAAGTTTTCAGCTGAATAAATTTGGATAGTGCTTTTGGGTGTAGATTGTGCTTTTGGACTTGCATTACCTTGGGTGTGCTAGTTTCTTTGGTGCCATGGCTTTTGGGCTGACTTGGTTCCTTGGTTTGGGCTTGGTTGTTTCGGGTTTTGCTGCCCAGTTGGGGAGCTGTTGTATTATGCTGCCTTATTCAACTCATTATTGTGAGTTGCTGCCTTTTTCAGCTCATTAATCTGCTGTCCGGGTTCATTCCCCCTCTGTTTCGGCCTTCCGGTTCTTCCCCCAGCCCGATCCCTTTCCCCCTGGCGTTGGTTGTTCGTTGGATGTGTCCTGTTGGCCTTTCGGGTGATGCTCCCTTCGGCTGCCTTTTGGCCTTCTACCTCCCCTTTGCTTATTGGATTCATTGGGCGGTTGTTTGGATTGTTGGGCTCCCTCTCCTCTCCTATATATAGTGGCTGATTTGTGACATTTTGAACTGTTTTTTGTGAGTGAAGATATCTAAAAATCTGAGGGTTTCTTCTTGGAAAGCTTGCGAGCTATTTCCAATTCTCTTCTCCTCTCTTTGATTTCATCTTGGGCTTCTTACCCACTTCTTCTCTCCACAAGTTTCCAACCCACTTGTATTTTTCTTCTCAAGCTCTTGAAAGAGTTGTTGGCTTGTTTGGTAGCATTTGCCGGAGGAGTCTTGTGGTGGACGTTGGCCCAAAGTTACTGTGGTGGACCTTTGGTTTGCATGTCTTTCAGCACTTATTATCTTCTACTATTTTGATGCATGTGAGGTGACCACTAGCTGGTTGTTCTGAGGGTAGTTTGTTTTATTTTTATTTTTGTTTTGTTTTGTCTAACTTTCGTTTGTTTTGATGTTTGTTTGGTGTTGATTTTCTATAATTTGAATTGAGAAAGTTCTACTAGTCATTGTGTTCTCTGTTTTGGTTTTTTTTCTATCTAGTTGTATGCATCAAGAACTGGCATTCCACCATATTTTAAATTGGGCAATGACATGAGTAGTTTCAAACTTAGTATGTTGGGAAAGACCAAGATATTATAAGAGTGATCATCCACATATACAAAATAGTAGTGATGGCCATACAAAGAGGCGGTTGGGGAAGGACTCCAAACGTTAAGAGTGAATTAACTCAAGAGAGATAGGTCTATGAGATTGCATAAAAATGAAGGGTAAATGATGATTCTTTGTTAAATAATAAGCATCATATGAGTGATTAGAAGAAGTAGTGCACATTGTAGAATTGCATTTAGCTAAAACAAAGAGTTGAGACATACGAGTGTTCGAGATGACCCCATAGGCCCCTGATGATTTAAGTGGATACCAAAGCGAACGGAGTTGTCGATGAGGTGGAGTTGTGTATTAGCCATGTTGCGTCCTGGAGTATTCGCGGCGGTAGAGAAATATTTAGTTTAACGTCTTAGTATTGTACGAAGATCCAGCACACAATCAGATAAGTGAGAGGGTGTAGCGTTCATAAGAGACACCAAAGTTTTTACGTGGAAGTATCAAGCCATATAGAGTAAAAGCCATTATGAGGTCCTTTAAGGAGTGGTATGTTGATCTTCAAGTCTAAAATGATATAGCCATTGGCATTAAATGTAATAGAGCATGGATTGTCATTTGCTAGGTTGTGAATTGAGAGTAAGTTATGGGAAAGAATGGGCACATAAGGTATTTTGAAGAGAATAAGCTTACTCATTGGGAAGGGAGGGATGGCATACAAGTGTTTTGTATTGACAACGAGTGACTATCACCAAGCACCACAAGCTGCAAGCCATGATAGGGTTTGGCATGATGAATGTTATTTGTTGTAGGATGGGACGTTGCCTCGATATCCAATATCCATTTAGATATTGACGATGAAATAGTGGAGATGAATGAGACTTTAGCCAATAGGGATAGAACAATCGACGAGGTACCATTACATGTTGGCTTATTATGATGCCATTAATTCATCACAGTGTCCTAGTTTCCCATATATTTGGCAATAAACTTATGATGGTTGGGGGTGTGCAGGGGATTAGCTTACTCGATATCTGGTGGAGTTTGTTCGACCCTATTTATAGACATGGAGTGTTGAAAATTCACAGCCAATTGAGATGGGCAAAGTATGAACACGACTGTGAGGACAGCTCTAGGTCTGGATGAAAGGAGGTGTTGAAGCTCCCGAGCGGCTTCACTTGCTAGTTACTTTCTTCGCTACACAAAAAAGAAGAACGAGTCATCCAAACTCATGGGTTAAAGGTGGGTTCATATGGTTGCTTTGAAGGCTTGAAAGGAGGGTGTGAGAACATTCAAGGTGTAGTGAATTATGTTTTCAACATCAGTAGATGATAGAGACAAGGGGAGAAAGGGAGAGAATGTGTGTGGAAAAGATTAGGAAAAGGATAGAAAGAAAAACTGCAAAACAAACAAAAGTGTTTGCATTATTACCACATCATTACACAACAAGATCTTGGATAAAAGGGGAGAAAAATCTCACTAGTTGGGAGAAAATAGAGTAATTTGTGTGTGTGTGTGTGTGTGAGAGAGAGAGAGAGAGAGAGAGAGGGATGGAGAGAGAGAGAGAGAGAGAGAGAGAGAGAGATGTGAGAGGGTGCCGTGGCACCGCTCTTCACCACCCACCTTCAATCATATCATCCCAATAAAATAAGGAAGGAGAGAAAGAAAAGGAAAAATTGGAAAAGATGAAGAGAGAGAGAGAGAGAGAGAGAGAGAGAGAGAGAGAGAGAGAGGAACATAGAGTTGAGTTTGGAGGCATCATACAACTATATCAAAAAAAAAAAAAGGGAAAGTTGTGGATTGGGGAGATGGAGGTGATGAAATGAGACCACCGGAGTGGGGAGGTAAACTCCATCAACACTTCTTGTTGAATCATAAACAGACAAGAGGTGCACATGGATAGAGTAAGGAAAGAAAAGAGGTTGAGGGAGATAGATGTTGGGAGGTGGCATGAGCGGTGTAGAGTTGAGCTTGGCAAGATTAGAGCAATTAAATTTAGTGAGAACACCCTTTAGCTCAATTTCTAACCCATACCCCCGAAAGAATAATTTCAACCAATTAAATGAATTAAAAATGAAAAACATTGATGAAGATCTAAGCAAAAATAAGGGGCTCAGTTACAGATTTTGAAAAAAGGAAATAATTGCATAAGGCATGAAAGTTGAGGAATCTAGTAAAAAATTAACAATATAGAATGATAAAAGTTGATATCATTCAACATAAGCCCTTCCATCCATCCATCACTTTCTTACCATATTAGCAGACTAAATCTTTTATAGAGTAATGCAGTGGCTCAAAAGCCAATCAGAAATAGTTGGGATAAGACCAATCATGATAATAAAGATGATGAGCTTCTTCTATAAATAATAATAATAATAATAATAATAATAAAATGGATAAATACACATGCTTCATAATTTCTAAGAAGTTGAAGCTCGTCAATCAATTTGCGGGTAGATCTCAAGGAAATGATCAACAAATGAAAATTTTTCAATTAAAAAAAAATGAAATCATGATAAATCAATCAAAATTAGTTATCTATAACACAACCAATTAACATCAGATTCAAAATATTAGGTCCTAATTATCAAAAATATATGGTTTTTCAGAGAAGAAACTGCCAAAGAGTTAGGGAATACCTTTGCCTTAATAGTCATGGGTATCTTAAGGCTACGAATAAACCTTTCATCCAGTCCTGAACTTCTCAAAGAAGGAGCTTTCAATGTAGATGAAGAAAGATAGTGCCCCAATGAGATCCTCTCATTAGCAACGTGAAAACTAGAAAGTTGTAGAGCCTCCATGGATACAAGCAACAACTAAATACCATAGTTAGATTAGCATAACAAAAGGTATTTGAATTCTAATAAATGTAAAGAACTACCAGTGGTTCCAAAATGAATGAGCATAAAAAGCTAATATACAGCTATTGGAAGCTTAAATTACTAACAAGGTAAAATTTGACAACTGCGCCAAACTCTTGGTTTTAGTTAATATCAGTGGTTATTCAAATACTCTTAGGCACCCCCTTTATGCAGGTTAAAAGCAATATTCATTAAAAGGCACCTTTAAGCTTTTTGACAAGAGGCTGTGGATGATGTTTTACATAAATGCATACATGCTAAAATTACATGATATAGTCCAATTAATGAGCAAATCAAATTATTCACACTACTAAGTGTTTCTTTGGTAATGTTGAAAGCCATAAATAGCATGCATAGCAAAAATACAACCTATATGTGCAATTTGATAATTCGCCAAGAGATTGGCACATATCGAAACACCCTCAACAAATAAAAGTTGTCAAGTTCACCCAATGCACTCTCAATACTTAAAAATATGAAAAGGAACAATTGCATGCCAAAGCCAAAGTTTCATCAGACTGGTGGAGCTTCCACTACTCTAAAACCCCAACATGCATGTATATTTGCCTAACATAATCAAAATATAAGAATAAGTAATAAAACCACAAAATTTTATTAATATTGCGGATGGAACAAATTAACTTTTGTTAATATGTTAAGTTCCAATATTTCATAGACAATTTCATTAAATAAATCTCAAAATAAAAATCACATAGAGATTTCAACAAACAGTTTGAATGCACCAAGCATATTGCATCTGAAGATTTATGTTCCATATATGTAGACAATCGCGTTTATCTAAGACAAATTAATAAAATAATCATGAAAACTTGAACCAAGATTAAGAAGTCGTTGATTATGAACTTGACACTAGCTTGAACCACCTACAAGTCAGAACCAGCCAAGCCTGCGTTGCCTAAGGCCCCGAGTTGCACAAAATCAAACCTCTAACTAGGCCCTCAACAATCAACATTAAGCTATTAACTCATTTGAGAAACTCACGATGTCACCTATCAGTGAAGGTCATTAGCCGAAAAGAGCTCATCAACTAGCTCAAAGTACTCGCTAGCTGATTAGGGGTTTGTGTTAGAATAACTCATTAAGAAAGTTCTCATTCAATTCAAAACAGCCCAAAATTCCCTTGACTGGTTGTCGACTACAAGCTAACTCATCCGCTGCTTAGCTAGCTACACCAACATAGACTTCACATCTCTACGTAATTTTGTTACATACCAAGTATGGAATAAATAAATCGGTCCTCCTTTATAAATAGAAGGTCATTGGTTGAGTGCAAGCAAAGGGAAAAACATAATGAATCACATGAAATTTGAGAAATTCAATAGAATTCTCAGAAAATATTGCACTTTGAATTGCTACTTGATAACTTAGTTTGACTATCCCTTCTTTGTTCAGATGGATTTCATATCGTAGACCAATATTTCTAAGAGATTTATTTAAACCTAGTCTCTGCCTCGCTCTTTCTCCGGCTCATTAAGCTTGATACATGTCTTGATAAAATATTGGTATTTTCCACGGCAAACTTTGACCTTTAGACAATATAACGCATTTTACATACTTCTCATTACAATTTGGAATCTCTCAACGCAACATCGTATCAATAAGTTCCGAAACTTCCAATAACGAGAAAAACGCATCAGCAAAATTTGTTAGGTTAAGTGGACCGCGATGTCCAAGACCGTCAATGAAGCCTGAAATCCAATCCAGCCGATACGCGGCAGATCCGGCTGCTAGAAGTGACAGCACTGCAGCAATGGTCACTGCAGCTGCTCTTCTAGCGGACGGGAAGGAAGATAGATGAAGCTTACCTCAATGCCTCGATCTGCCAAGTCTGTCGCCGGACGCCGAGGATGAGCAACCAAACGCTTGCCGCAGGAAGAGGCAGGACAAAGTCAAAAACCTAGAAAGAAGATCGATGGATCGGGACGCTTAGTATAACTTTGACTTCCAAAATTTTAGGGCTTCTTCTATCGGAGCTTGAATTCCTTGATTTACTGCGGGCGGAAAGAAGATCATTAAGTGTGAACAGTCCAACTCATAATTTTCCTATGCTAATTTATATTACTTGGTAGTTGGTACTATGAGGCAAGTTGCCACCTTTTTTAAGTTTTTTGACTTCTCAATTTGGTGGCACATCAATTGCTGGCTGCTACCAGTTTTTTTTTTTTTTTCCCAAACATTTAGATCAATTAAAGCAGATTCTTAAACACACGATATACGAGATTCGAACTGATATTTTTTAATCGATAGTCTAAACTCCCAACTAAAAGATTAAAATGACCTGTATGTGGCTGCCGTATGTTCAAATCATGAATTTAAGTTCTCGTGGTTGCCAACCACAAAAAACTTAATAATTATGTCAAAATAGGCTGGGTATTGATATTTTTATATTGATTTAAGAAAAAAATTTGTGCTAAATTTATGTTCTGTATTTTTAGATTATATGTTAGTTAACAATTATGTTTTATAATTTTACGAGAATATAGTTTTTATGACAAGGTTATTCCTTTTCTATTGCATAAAATGCATTAATAAAAATATTATTTTTAATTAAATTTTTTATTATCTTTAAATTATTAGAAATATTTTTTTTGTTAAATCTTTTAATTTCAAAATTCGTAAATTATACTATTGTTGCGTGCTAAAATATTTGTAAAAGATTCATGACATAGATAAAAAATATATATTATAAAAGACACTACAATTTATATGTTGAAAACTAAAGAAGGGACAACTGGCAAAATTTGGCACAATTGAAATTAATTTATTGTGTTTGTTATTGATTATAAATGATGTCTAATACATCATCGAAAATCATCTTGATCAAGCATGAATCTTTCTACATATCTAAATTGGAAAATTCTGAAATTAAATTTGGGACCATCCAAACACTTATTTCAATAAACCTACATTCAAACTAAATGTCTCAATGAGACGAACCCAACGACACCAGAATTGGTCCAATATGAGCTCAAACGGGACCAAATCAAGAGTTCAAAGCATATTTGGACACTTCAAAGCATCAATTGGATGATTAAATTGAAATCTTGGCTGAGCTGCGAGACCTGCACAGTAGAAATCAAACAGAGGAAAACAGAGAAGAAGAGAAGAGAAGTTTTACTGTAGCAGTAGTATTCTATATGTGCCATTCTTCATACAGGAAGTACAAATGTATAGAAAGGCAAAAGGGAACATATCCTGGAGAAGCCGTTCGGCAGCAGGAATATGGCCAACCAAACTGACAACGTTAGTGGTGGTCCAAACACTGATGGAAACATATGTAATGAGTGCTAACAGCCCCCCTCAAGTTGATTGTCCAAAGGTTGGATGGTCAACTTGGTCCGCATTTGCTGAAATCTGGCTGTAGGTAGTGGTTTCGTTAAAATGTCAGCCGGTTGATCAAGAGAGCTGATGTGAAGAACTTGAATTGTAGAAGATCTGATGTGTTCACTGATGAAGTGATAATCAAGTTCAATGTGTTTTGTTCGAGCATGAAAGACAGGGTTATGAGCTAGGGCAATGGCAGATGTGTTGTCACAGTAAATGGGAGTCGGTTCGGGCTGAGGTGCAAGAAATTCATGTAGTAGACGAATGTTTTGAAGGAAGAGCTTACGGGGTGTATTTGGTAGAGGTAACAGTCCCTGTCCTTGGTGTTGAATTGGCAAGGACCTCCCATTGGCAATAGATACGGTGTCTGAGCCAGTGTACACCGATGGTTGCTGAATAGTGTGCGAATCAGCAGTGAGGTGATTTGTTGCACCTGAGTTGAGTATCCATTCGGCAGTTGGATTGTTCTGCGTAAGTAAAGCACGGTTTGGCTCAGAGGTGGTAGGTGAGTATCGATACCAACACGTAACAGCCGTGTGACCAGCCTTGGCACAAATTTGACAGTTGGGACGAGCAGTGTTCGCAACTGAAGGAGATCGAGTGGCATTGTTCTGCTGTTTGGGGCTCTGTCCTCTGCCTCTAGTATTAGAATAACTACCACGTCCTATACTCTGCCTTCCACGGCTAGTGTAAAAAGCTGTGTTATCAGATGTGGGTGCAGCATCTCTCCGAAGTTCATTTTGTATATTTATCTCTTCACTACACAAGAGCGAATACAATGTCTCCAAACTTACGGGAAGCTGAGATGTGCGAATGAAACTTTTAAAAGAACTGTATTGTGCTGGTAGACCATTAAGAATATACATCAGAACATCTTCGGGATCCACATGAGAGCCTGCAGCTGCTATGTTATCAACTAGTGTTTTAACTTGAGCGAGATATTGTGTCATGGTTGAACCCCTCATCTGGATATTGTGTAGCTCATTTTTTAGCTGAATCACGCGTGACCGATTTGATGGCTGAAGTCTGCTCGCCAAGGTAGCCCATATCTCCTGAGCTGTTGAAAGGTGAAGCACATAAGGCAGAACAGATGGAGAGATGGTTGCGAACAATGCTGAGACAAGGTTTTGATCTACAAGTTACCAGAGTTTGTATTCCGGATCTGTGGGTAAACTGCTCGGACAAGCTTGTTTTCCCGAGAGATGTCCGTCAAATCCATTTGCTGCGAAAAGTTTGTGAACCTGCAAGCTCCAAATTGCATAGTTTTCATTTGTGAGCTGAAAGCCGACAATGGTTTTTAGATTAGACATTAAAAATTTTAGAGGAGCAGGTATCATGAACTCCGCCATTGTCGCAGACAGCGAGGATGATGGAGTTGCGACTGGAGACGCTGCTACAGTGATAGCAGGAGGAGCATTGGCTGTAGAGGATGCGTCTTGATTTGCCATTCTATAGCATATGAACCAGAAGCTCTGATACCATGAAATCTTGGCTGAGCTGCGAGACCTGCACAGTAGAAATCAAACAGAGGAAAACAGAGAAGAAGAGAAGAGAAGTTTTACTGTAGCAGTAGTATTCTATATGTGTCGTTCTTCATACAGGAAGTACAAATATATAGAAAGGCAAAAGGGAACATATCCTGGAGAAGCCGTTCGGCAGCAGGAATATGGCCAACCAAACTGACAACGTTAGTGGTGGTCCAAACACTGATGGAAACAGATGTAATGAGTGCTAACAGTGATTAAATGTCTCAATGAGACGAACACAACGACACCAAAATTGGTCCAATATGAGCTCAAACGGGACCAAATCAAGAGTTCAAAGCATATTTGGACACTTCAAAGCATCAATTTGATGATTAAATAATATTCAAATATGGTATGCTTATAGTCGAATCGGGCGGCTCAACGAGGCAAATACAACAAGCCTAAGATCACTTAATTTTGATATGATTAAGACAATTAAAATGTTGCATGAATGCTCTATGATTAAAGGGATCAAAAAGAGACGTTCAATGAAGCACTCCTGATTTGCTCCAGATTTCTCTATTTTTATGAAACATGTCACTCTCAAAATCTATAAATAGACCTCTAGTCTCTACATGAAGGTGACTTTGGAGGAGAAGGCTTGGACCCTGGAATAAATGCTCAAGAGAGCTATGAGGCTTGAAGAATCTCACAGCTCCAACTTGGCATCACCGTCGGCAAACACTCGTCTTCTGGCCATAATTGTTGGACCTTCACAAGACCATCAGAATTAGACCTCAATCTGGCAGCCATTGTCCAGTCTCTGAAAGACCTTTTTCCACCAAGCAATGGTCCCTTCAAGCTATGTTGCACAAGAACGGTCCCTTCAACCTCCGTCGCCCGCCGATTTGGGTCCCTTAGACCTATGTTTCCTGTCAACTAGGATCCTTCCAACCTTCGTTGCCCCCCTATTATGGTATCTACATCCTCTATTTCGAAACAACTATCCCATCAACCTCAATCACCCAACTATGCTCCTCTCTGACCACTATCACCCACCAATTACAAACCCTATGACCTCTGTCCCTAATAATAGTCCCTTCGACCTCAATCGCCCAACTACGATCTCTTCAACCTTCATCGTCCGACTACGATTTGTTTAACCTCTATCGCCTGATAATGGTCCCATCGATCTCAGTAGCCTGACTATATACCATCTAACCTCCATCACTTAGCTACAATTCCTTTGACCTTTGTCACTCAACAAATGTTTCATCGACCTCAGTCACCCGACTGTAGTCTCGGCTATGGTTCTTTCGACCTCTATCACCCGATAATGTTCTTCTTGACCTTAATCGCCTGACTATGATTCCTCTAACCACTATTGCCCACCGACTATAGTTCCTCCAACCTCTATCGTAAGCCAACTATGATTCCTTTGACCTTTATGACACGACAACAGTTACCTCAATCTTACTTGTCTATCATCACTCTATTTTGAGTCCATGAATTAAGACGCTTTAATGCCAAATAAATAAATTATAATCAAAATATTCGATATGAGTCATCCATTGGAGTGCTATAGAAATTTGGCTAGATTTGCTAGAGTGCCCATTCTAAAAAAACCTTAAATAATTCCTATTATGTTCATCAAAGGGAGATAAACTTAAGATTAGAAAAAGGTTGGATATCTAAAGAGCTTTAAAGCTCTACTAGGCATTCAACACTGTAGATTACAACTAGTCATTACATTACCACCTTTGTCAAACAAATGTTGCTATTGAACCACTAACGTGTTCTTATCACCACCATTTGGTATTCATAGTCTATTCTCCATCATCCAATTATGATCTCCAAGCTCAATCATCTAACCATCATCGTTCGGCCATCATCATTGGACTAGGTCATCTAACCATTATTATCCGACAATCATTATTCGACTGCAATTGTCCATCATTTTCACTTTGATACTTCTCTCACAATTTATGCTACAACTACAATTGACAAAGCAAAGTGCTCACAATTTTATAATCTCATCTATTTTTAGTTGGGAAAAAAAGTACTTCTATAACTTCAAATATATCAAAAAAAAAAAAAAAAATGCGGCGTCTAATTGAAATTTAAAATAAAGAAAAAAATAATTTGGACATATGGGAAAGACAAATGTATGAATTTCATGCCTTGCATCAAAACTAATGAAACTTTATGGCTACAAAATCAATAAAGCACGCTATGTTGAATTTTGCCTATAGATCCAACTATCCAATCAACAATATGACGGTGAACCAAGCAATATCCACGACATTGCATACCAATATTATATATATATATATATATATTATTTCGCCACTGAACTCAGAAATTATTTTAATTTATTTATGTTGCCATTGTTTTTCAAACAACAACAATACTTCAAGAGCTATGAATCAAAAAAATTGTCCTGAATAATTTTTATGTCCCAGTTCATCATCCTGCTTTTATCGACGCAGTTGCATTTTAAATGATTTTTTATAGAATAATTTTATAACCAATTTTAGAAATATATACTACCAACCCAAATAAATCTTAGAACAAAGATCTGAATTTTCTAGATCTGATAACTTACTCAAAAAAAAAAAAAAAAAACTAGAATTTTGTCACAAAAAAATTATGAGTCATAAAATAGTTTTAATATAATTAAAAAAAAAGAAATTTGTAACCTAATAAAAAATTTAAGAAAATAAAAAATTTATCAATTAGACGTGCTTCGCATACAGTACGATGGCATCTCGTTTCTATGGTTTGTCTTTTTCAGATGTTTAAAAATTGGAGAGATTATTATGTCTGGAGGCTAATTCAGACAAGTCACATCACTCAATACACTGTGTATTGGATGATGTAGCTCGTCCGGATTGACCCTTGGATGCATCCAAACATCGCAAGGAATAATTTTTCTAAAAATGGAAAGAAAAAACTTCCATATGTTAGAATAATTAAATATATTAATTATGTGAGACGTCGCAATAATTATTTATGTATATATATTTAATTATATAAATCATTAAGTGGCTCATATATTTGAATTATTGAAATTTAATTATTTATGTTTTAATCTTGTTGGTCAATAAGAGATAATTTGATCAATCATTTATGGACTATTTGATCAAATAACTCCTATGAATGGTTATTATAATCAATCTGCAGTAAATAACTACCGGTCCTCTCTCTATCTCATTATGAGGAGTTAATTTGCTCCATAGAGAAAAAACTCATAAATGAAGAAAGTGAAACGGAAAATGGAGAGAAACTATAGTTCGAAATTCAACAAATTCAAAATGAATCAAGGTATGTTTTTCTTCCGATTAAAAGATTGTAAAAATCATCATGTTTAAGATCTTGGAGATTTAAGACTTATGTAAAATTATATTTTTTATTTCGATTTCTTTTACATAATTTATGATGTGAGTTCTTACAAGAGTTAAAGAACTCTTAATCATGTTTGGAGTTCTTGTAAAAGCTTAATCTTAAAGAAAGTTATTGTAAGAATTTGAGAACTTAAATCATATATGCGAGTAAGTTCTCGCAAGTTAATTAAGAACTCCATGAAGTTTTACATGTGGTATAGAGCATGGTTGAAAGCTTATGATTTTCCGTTGAGTCTTCTTTTCTTGTGAAAATTTTCTAACATTAGAGGCTTTCCACTATCTAAGATAAGTGGCATCTCGTATCTAACTTTAGTGCCTCTATTTTGTGTAGAAGGAGTAGACCTTGCCTTTCTTCTTCTTATCTTCTAGATTTTTTCTCACATTGAAGGCATTCTACTTTTTGATATGTGGCATCTCCTATCAAATTTCAATACCTCTATTTATATAGAAGGAGTTTGATGAGAAATTATTTTTTTCACTTTTAGACTATCCATGACAAAATAAGATTGGCCACCTCCTGTATGAGAGGATGATATAAAAAAAATCTGGTGGTGTTGACACCTATGAAGAAAACGGGTGATTATTAGCATATGGGTTGAATTTTGATAACAATTGAATGGAAGTCGGTGACGATCGATGGCCAGATGAAAGTTTTATGGTGATTGAGCGAAAGTTTGGCGATGATCGGGTGAAAGTCCAATGGTGATCGACTGTTAGGTGGAAGCCCGACAGGAATTAGTTGTAGGCGGAAGTCTGATGGTGATTGACGGCCGGGTGGAAGTTTGGCGCCAATCGGACTAAAGTCCTACAAGGATTGACAGTCAGGTGGAAGTTGACGGTGATCAACGGTCTAATGAAAGTCTGATGATGAGATGAAGGAGATAGTTGGAGGTTATATTATTAATAGTAGTCGAGCGAGAAGTCGATTATAAATGATACAAGATAAAGTGTTGACGATGGTCATCAGGTGAAGGACCAATGATGGCGGTGGTTGATTTACACTCTATTGAGAGTAGTAGGTAGCCATGCTAACAACATTAGAAAAAACCTTATGCGAACCTAATCACAAAATGTCATGTGAAATGATTCTACTCAAGTACTAAAATATGTGAGCAAACATAAACAAAATTAGTCCAATTAATAAGGGTCTCAATGAAAATTATCATGATTTTGGAGTCAATCGTCATTTATGTCATAAGAAGCTCTCATCTTACATATTTTCGGATGGGCCTTAAAGTAAGAAAGTACTTATACACGTAATAAAAGTTACAGTATTTACGATTATGGTTTAAATCAAATCTACAAAACAATTGAAATACTAGCAAAAACATTCAGATCAAGCTCTAAGCATACCAAGTAACACATACACAAGAACATAGGAAACAAAACAATAATGTTTATCAGCTTCAATATATATGGGGTTTTCTTGACTGATAAATACGATTTAGATTTCATAAGAAGTCTGGATTTAGGTTTTATTTGAGACGGTTTTCTTATTGTTTTTTCAACAGCTTTTTAGTTCAAAATTGTACTAGAAAGTTGTTTCAGGAAGCGATAAAACATCATTCCTAATGAAACTTTAGGCTTCATTTTGAATATTTTTTCATTGTTTTACTGTTTAGATAACAATCACAAATTTTCGGCAGATGCATTAAAAAAGATTTTGTACTAAGAAAAAATTTTCTACAATAATTTAAAAAAATTATTTTTACAGCAGCTTTATAAAACTTTTAAAAAGTTTTCCAAATGGAGTCTTAATATATTTTTTTTGCGTTAAAAGAATAGGAGGTTTGCTTGACTATTAAATATTATTTTGATTCCATAAGCCTAGATTTATGTTTTATTTAGAATAATTTTTTCCTGTTTTATTTTTCAGATAGCAATCAGAGTTCTTTGGTATGTATTTTTTTTTTTCCTACTTTATAAAAAAATTGTACTAAGAAACTGCTTCGTTTGGGATAATTTTTTGTTGTTTCTTAAAGCAGTTTTCTAATACTAGAAAATTACTTTAAGAAGTAGTGAGAAAATCGTCCCAAACAATTCTAAAAGATTATTTTTTAAAGCCAACTCTACATAGCAATAAGAAAATATTTCTAAAGGAAGCCTTAATAAAAAAGGAGGAATAAGCTCTAATAATTTGTTAGGAACATAAAAATCTGTGAGAAAAAATGAGATTTATCAACATAATACTATTTAAAGTCCAAAAAAAAAAGCCTAAATAACAAATTAAACTTTAAAGAATGGTGATCATCGAGCTTAACAGTTATGCCGGACTTTACTGAACAGACGAGAAGCCGTTGATTCCACGTTAATTTTCTTGTACTTTATTTCACCGCTATCTCCCCAACCGGTTTGAACTAAATTATTTTATAAGGAAATCATTTTCTTAATACTTTAATTTGAATATTCTATTTTGTTTGGCTTTGTATTGAATAGGCAGCTCAATCATTTCTACGGGCGAAGTCTACAGTAGAGATGTAAAGGAGCTGGCGTTGAAACTGGAGGTGTTTCACGCCTTAGGGCATCTCCAACCGACCTCCAAACGCTTGAATGGAGCTCCCGGCCAGCTCCAGCCGAACTGCAAAATTTCTGCTATATGGCTGCGGGTGAACAGTGGGACGCCAATATTGGCGTTGCACTGTTCATCTCCGCCATTTTTACCACTCTACCGAACTTGTCGCGGGAAAAAAAGAGGCGACGGTTAACTGCAAAAGGGTGAAAAACGCGTTCCATTGGAGATGAAATCACGGCATTTTGTAGTTTCCGGCATTTTGGAGTGAAAAATGAGATTTTCGGTTGGAGATGATCTTAAAGCAATAGAATATTCATAGTGGATCAAATATGATGGAACACATGTGAAAAAAAAAATAAAAAAGTTCGCGAATTCCTGGTATAAATTTAAATCAAGAATATTTATTTTATTTAAAATTAAGTTTCTTACTAGCTAAAATATTCTAAACGTTAAAGTAGAGAAATTTTTTGTCTTAGTGCTGCACAGATACTTATCACATAAATAGAGAAATTAGAAACACAAGAATTTTTATGTGAAAAAACTTAAAAAAACATAAAAATAACGGGGTTGCACATAGTTAAAATGATTCTGTTAGTGTTTAATTGATTACAAAAATCATAGCTAAACTTGAGAATGATTAGATTACAAAAGTCCAAGAGGTGAGATGAATTTCTTATGGATGGTGACAGTCAGGTATGTGTCTGACGATATAGAGTGAAAGTCCCACAACTGTCAAGCAGATGTCCGACAAGGGTCGATGGCTGGGCGGATGTCCGGCGACGTTCGGTGGTCGGATGAAAGTTCGGCGATGATTGGTGCTCAGCGGTGGTCGAGGGGGGAGAAATCTGATGGCAAAAGAGCTCCAATTTTCTTTTATTCTTTCTCTTACTTACAATGAAAAATGAATGATCTATTTATAGTTTTTTATGAGTCGCATGACCAGTAAATAAAAAGAAGATTAAATGCACATTAAGAGTATTTCAAATGATCGATTAATAGCAACTCCCTTGATCATGGGTCGTTTATCAAGTATTTAAGTACATAAATGATGTCATAATTTGATGATCTTGGCTCATTGGATTTTTCTCACCGAGCCGCTCAATTCGACAATTAGCATGCTATATTTGGTATAATTTGATTATCCAAAATATTCTTTGAAACTTCAAAATATACCTCGGGGCCCTCAATTTGGACTCATTTGGGTTCGGCCTGAACTGATTTTGGTGTTGTTGGGTTCACCTCTTATAGGCAATCAATTCGACTATAAGTTTGCTGAAATTGGAGCACGGCCAACTTCAGATTTAATTTTGGAAGTTTTCAATTATAATTTGTCTCGAGATTCATGCCATTTCAGGATAATTTTTGATGATATATCCAATTTAAATGTTTCATAGATGAAGATGCTCAAGTTAATGAGTGACTTTAAATATGTTTATATCTTAAAAAGTTGAAATAGCTCCCCTTACAAATAAAGTTAGGAGTCGTTTTAGATATTTTGGTCATATAAAACATTATATTTCCAATGACTAGGAGAGTAGATGTGTTACATCTAATTTATGTTAAGGAAGTTATAGATAGACTTCAAAAAATTTGTTAAAAAAAATATTTTAAAATGTCATTTTTTTATATTTAAATTAGAATTTGACAATTAATAAGACACAATATTGAAAATGATGCATAAAAAACAAACCCTACGTAGAAAGATTAAAGACTTGATGTTATTGTATAAATATATGATTTATGATTATGCTAATATACAACTTTAATCTTTTAATTAAATATATTCTCAAAATTTAAACCCCATCTTCAAAAGAGTACTTGAGATAACTTTTGGCCAAAAAATGTTCACTATTTTTCAAAAATCTTTAAAATAAAAAACTTTTTGATACCATACTCTAAAAGGTCTTCAACTTATGAACTTTTATTAGGTCCTTTGACCGGATGTAGCTCTACGTTCAGTTATCATTGAGTTACTCGGTTTTTTCTCGGTGTTTGCTCGGTATTGCTTGGCGATAACGAGAAATACCGCTCTGTGAAGATCAATACCGAGTAATACCGAGCAATATCGAGTAATACCGAGTTTTTTCTAAAACTCGGTATTTTCTAGAAAAACTCGGTATTACTCGATATTGCTCGGTATTTATCTTCACATAATGGTATTTCTCGTTATTGCCGGTATTACTCGATATTTGCTCGGTATTTTTCATTTTGTGTCTGCTACGTGGCGCGATCTTAACGCCGGCCAAACGTAGGTCTACGTACGTTCACCGGATCAAATAAAAGTTCTCAACTTATAGATTAAGACTTTGTAAAGCAGTTTTTAATAAAAAAAATTTTGAAGTATAAATTTTTGTACTAAAAAGTTATAAAAAAGTTGTGCCAAATGAAACCTCAGATAAAGTTCATTAGATGTTTAAGTGCAATGATGTCCACATTTTCATTTAAATTTTCCGATTAAAATAATTTCTAAATTTTGTGTTAAATAATGCGTATAAATTTGCTTTTTTTTTTTAAAAGATGTTAATTGTTTTTCTTGACAACAAACGCAATGATTCACAACCAAGAAAATTAAATGTGATGCAAAACATTAAAGAAAATGACTAATTTTATCTTAAAATATTATGCAAGAACATTTAATGATCTTATCATTAGAAAATATATTTACAATTATACAGTGAACTATCTAAGATTACTCTACTTAGAATTAATTAACTACAGCTAGCATGGATTATGATAGGATTAGTTGTGCAGTGCATCCAATCCCTACTTAGGGCATCCTCAACTGAAAAATTCATATTCACTCTAAAATATAATAATACTTCTTTAACCAAATTCCATTTCATAATTCAAAAAGTATAAATTATGATTATATTCTTTTAAAAATATAAAAAATGATTTTTGTGACCGCGAATAGTACTTTTGTGTTCGGGTGGAGCAGTTCACAGTTGACAAATGCTGGGTTATCGTTCACTTGGAGGAGAAATTATTCTATGCGAACATCGGGCAATCCGAAGTCCAATCAAAACGCACCACGCCACCTGGTACGCAGCGGTACCCAACATTGATACCGAGCAAAAAAGTAACGTGAAGCATTCTGATTAGCCTACGAACAACATTCGGTATCCGCACAAAATAATTCATCCGCTTGAAGATGACCATACATACTAACAATCTCATGAATATATGAACTAAATCCTGCCGGAAGAGACACAAAAATGTCTCAAGATTTCAACTAAGAAGAACCTAACATATCCTAATGAATCTATTTAATCTAAATTACTGAAAATTCAATGCTCGCATGTGATACGTAACCCTAATGTCGGTTGGACGTCGCCTGCCTTCCGGATAGTCCGGATTCGAATTTCTCCAATACGACCGTTGACTAACGGGTAATCGGATACTAACCCGAATCTGTTAAGGAAAACTCAATGCCTTCACCGCCTCTTGGGTCACCCAACGCATACAAATTCATTCCCGTTTTCTCCTCCCTCTCTCGCATTCCAGGGAGCGGATTTGGCTACGAAGCGCGCAAAGGGAATCCATTTCTCTTTCAATAGTCCAATCCCAATCACGATAAAGCAGATAATTCCGATTGAATTCCCGTCCAGGTCGAAATCTCTTCATATCGTTCGCGTTATATCATCTTAATTGTTCATCGTTTCTGCTTGATTAGTTTTTATTTTTATTCACGTTTAGGTTGTTCTTTTTGTTTCACAAAGATTGGTTCTTTCGCTCATTTTGGGTTTACGGATTGTTAAGGGATTTCGCCGTCTTGCGGCCCAATTTTTCCGGCATCTTTTTTTTCAAAATTGTCCGCGGCTTGTTTTATTGGAGGACAGGTCAACGCAAGACTTGTTTTCTGTTACCTGTTGGGATTTAATGCAGGGAGCATTGGTTATTTATTAATTTCCTGCGTTAGAGTGCTTCATTACCTTGATGTTTTTTATCTTTTGTTGACGGATGGTTGGCTCTTTCAACGAATGCTCTCTAATTTGCTCATGTGGTCACGCGGCCTTCCCATTGAAGAGTTTATTTGCCGGAAGCTTCATATTTACAGAAATGTTTTGTTTGCTAGATTGAATGGTTTGGACCTGATCGGTGTTCATGCTATGTTTGTTTAAGATTTGGACTATTGAACAAACCTGCTGATGTTAAATTTTATAGTTTTTGAGTTTAAGTTGATTAGTGTTTATTTTAATCTGAAATTTCCTAGGTTTCTTTCTTCTTTCTTTTATATCCCTTCAAGTAATATTTTAGCTGGCATGATGTCTTGTTCTACCTAACAGAACCAAGTATTCTTGCTGACTTAAACAGGAGTTAGTTCAAGAAAACATCGAGTTCCCAATTTTTAGATGCTCCATTTAGAGTTTGTTTGCGGCAGCTTATTTACTGTTTTGATTTCAGGATAGTTGCCACATTATGTTTGGCTACACCTCTCTTTTGGTTTTTCAAAAATTTCTGTGATGAGAAACTTCTTCTTAGAACAAGTTCTTTTAGAGTATAACAACAACAATATCGAGCCTTTGTCCCGTTATGTGGGTCGGCTACATGAATACTTTTTCGTCATTGAGTCCTGTTAAAAGTTAACAAGTTCTTTTAGAGTGCGCTAAAAAAAATTATCTGACATCTTAAAATAAAAAAAAATTATAATCCTGACAATAACTTTTGAAAATTTATTTTTCCTATAATAATTTTACAACTTTTTCACATATAATTGCATCTCCCCAAATGAATAATTATTCTAAATTATAAGAAACAATATTATAATTTGATATTTCCTCAACTTCATCTTTTATTATTATTATTTTTTTTTTTTGGTGTTTGATTGATTTTTGTGAAGAAAGTGTTCAAACGTAAGTAAAATAAAATACTAGTAAACATTACCAAATAAAAGTATATTTTCATAACATTCTTTGTCCCAACACCCAGGAAGCTCTTTTTTAACGGCCATCCTTATACTTTTACTATTTCTAATAAATGAGAGGATAATTACTGAGAGTTTTGTCTTGTCCCATACATGAGATATTTGTCCATGCCTATTTTTGGACTCTTTGTTCACTGCTTGCACATTGAAAGCATAAAACAAGTTTTTTGTTGTTTTCCAATCCTCTTCAACTTCATGAATTTCAAATGCTTGTGATGGACCGCTGTACCCAAAAACTTCTAGTGCTTTTTGAACTGTGCGAGGCTTTGTTCCACACAGCAAAGTATTAATGTATTATCCGCCATTCTACCTAATTATCTTCCCAGCGAAGTATTAACAGTCAGACTTTTATCATTCATACTTGAACAAAAAGCAAACCCAACATTTGGAATTAGGTAAAGGTTGACATATTTGTAAGTCTCCTGTGTGCACGTTTGCCATGATATTGTTTGTCATGTTTCTTCTTGTAGTCAGGCCTAATTCATTTATAAGTTAAGAACTGGTTAATGCTACAACACTTTGAGAATTACAGAAAATCAGAAAATTTGCTTGGGGGCTGCCACCGTCTAATATTTTTTTTTTCCTTTTTTGCTTTAAATTGGTCTTCTGGAATTCCAAACATGTAACTTTGCACTTGCCAGTGCATAACGAAACTGTTTTTAGAGTGCAATGGAACTTAATGGCATGCAAAATGTACAATAATCATACCATGGTTTCGATCATCAGATAGTCAAAGAGCTTGTACAGGTCTGATAGCATGAAAAAGTGTTTCAGTTGTTCTTCAAATGTGGCACTATTTACCATCCAAATGCTTTAGAGTTTCTACTCAATCAATATAGCCATATAGGGTGTAGCAGACAAGTTTTTCTTTATAAAGTTTCAATGGCCTCAAATTATTTTGTTAGGTGAATCAGTATGTTTTGATTCCTCATGAAGATGAGTATGCTCATTTCATTCTCAGATATTTTTGATTTATATCTACTCCTTAGTCCTTACAATATTTCTTGTGGTTCGAATATATCAGAGCTATCAATATTCATGCTCATATTATTTGGTGATCCAGATAACTTCTTTTGATGATCAAGGTCCAAAACTTGAAAATATGAGCAATCGTCACTATGAGTACAGTAAATCCAACTCAGGCAATCGTTATCATGAATACAGTAAGCCAGCCTCATCACCTTCTTTACATTGTATTATGAATAGCATGCCTCTTAAATTTTAATGACTTCTTAGAAAATAGAAATTTGTTGAATTTGCTTCTCTTGATTTTGAAGGTTTGCAAGGTGGAGGGAAGAGTAATCGCTACTATGACTACAACAAGTCGACCTCAGGTGCAGACAATAGATCCTGTTGTTGCATGCTTTTATGCACCTGTGTGTGTGTGTGTTTTTTTTTTTTTTTTACTTCTATCTCTAACCGCTCCATCTCAAGTGGTCTCTTATTAATTGGCCATGCATTCACTAATATATTCTTCTCAAAAGACCTTGTATGTCACCTCTAAATAAAGTGTGTGGGTTTCAAAAGACACCTTGCGGCGTTGTAGATGATTGATTGTATTTGATTAATACAATCTATAGGCCCATAGGTATCAATAGAAGGTAGATTAAATTTATATATCCTAAAAATTTTCCCTCCCAAAAATATAGCTCCAAATATGTTTTATTTTAATTCAGGGGTTCGAGGTTTTCCAAAAAAGTAAGCTCTTAATGTTAATTACATCTCGGGCGTGTATGAAAATATTCTAGATTAAGGAGTCTATTTGTGTTTAAATTAGTAATGATTGATGTAGTTCTAATAAGGTGAAAGTCAAAATGAATGCATGGTATGAAAGTGAAAACTATCCTAACAAGTGGGTATTACGCCCTTGTCTAAGATCTCATGGTTTTATCATTCCAGATTTGTCTGTATCTTTAATCTACTTAGTGAAGTGGCGACCCGAAGATTTTTATTAGAAACCATAGTTTACCTCATCTAATGAGACCTCGTAGACTAAGAGTTTGCACCTAGCCCTAGGTTGATAGATAGGAATTACACTTCACTTCCGTATGAGAGAGAAACCATGACTAGACTTAGGCTTTGTTTGGTACAATATTGTTAATGCTTTCTTTAGTATAAAAATTATTTGAAGTTGAAATTTTTTGTACTAGAAAGCTATTTTAGAACTCATTAAAAAAGTTGTCCCAAATAAAGACTCATAGTACTATATGGTGCTACCTATCAAGGTTGGCATGGCTACCTAGGCTATAAGGCTAAGGAAGGTATTTTTTCCATGTGGTGATGGTACTCTAGATTGGTCTTATAACTCAATCGCGTGAGATTGAGAATGCCCGAATATCTCCTTAATGTGGTAGAGAAGATAGGACGTATATGAAAAATGTGAACATCTTCTTAGTGCGGTAGAGAATATAGAATATACATGAATATCTTCATAATGTCGTAGAGATGACTAACATAGAATGAGATATTGAACATATCAATTTTGGTAGAGGAGATGTCAAAATGGGACTTACAATTTGATCGTGTGTGACCACAAAGGCAAGATGTCTTGACTCTTGTCATCCACATTGAGAAGATATCAAAGATGTAATGAAAACCCTGAATATGCCCTCAATGTGAACAATGGAAAGCTATATGTAGGATGAGACTTATAGCTTGATTGTGTGAAATCAAGCAAGACTAGACTTTCCTCGATATGGTAGAGATGATGTAAGAAACGAGACTTATAACTTTGTCGCATGTGACCAACCCAACTATCTTTCCAATGCGATAGAGAAGCTAGTAGCCTGGAATTACATCCAGCTTGGACCAGGAATGCCTACCGATTCACTTAATCACATGTTAATATATAATTTATATCATTCCTAAGGAAGATAGACACATCCTAGACGAACTAGATGAAGAAGGTGTCTATGGGTGTGTAATTTCTATATCTTGGTTTCCTATCCTAAGATATATAGATTCTCACTAAGGGGATGACATGCTGAGCATTAGCAAAGGCTAGATGCTGACCAAGTATGTATCTAAGTTACGTGTTTATGTCCAGTGTGACAAGCCCATTACGCTCAATCATTGCTCCCTCTGAAATTTTAGACTATGTGGATTATATTCTTTGAGTGGGCTAACCTACTAGTAAGTGATGTGTATACCTAGAATGCTAATAGTCTCTATGAACACTAACCCAGGCAGTATGAGGTTGCTACAAATTTACCCATACCAAGTGATGAACTTAGTGTGAATAATGAAAAGCCTACATATGAGTGTATAAGGCCCTATTTTTCATGTCTCTAATGCTTGCTACCCTAGGGTCTTCCTGCAAAACTAATGTGAGTGAACAATAAAATATGACTTCGATCACACCATATTATAGCTGCTAATTTAAATTGTTTGAATATTTGCATTCTATTTATAAGCTGCACAAGCCTAGAGTATAAACATAATAAAGAAGAAACAAGTACAAGGCCATACCTGCAAGTTTCGTATTGCGTAGTATCACATAATTAGATCAGTTTGCTAATTGTATATTCATAGTTGACACTTGGCGATGTTATGTTGATGCATTATCTCATGAGTATATGTGTTCATAAGACAATACATTAAACATCGATACAAATTCTTTGAGCTTTCAAATGCATAAAAGTGTAGATGATTTATGCATGTCAATTTATACATTTTGTGAATGCAAGTAGTCTAAGAATTTTTTTATAACTTGTGTATAAATAACTTAAACAAGTCATTTAGAACTTTGTTTCATTGTACAAAATATAATTATTTATACAATAAGATATCCTATTAAATTAGAAAATTAATAAACATATTTTTTTAATTTAATAGAGCTACCTTCATATTTTATAATAATTATATAATTTGTTAAAAATTAAAACCAAAAAATTCTTAGCTCTTTAAAATTTGATATATGAGAAGATTAAAGTTAAACTGCATTACATACTTAAGTGTGTGGTTGGAGACAACGAAAGTTTCATAAATTGTCTTTATTACTTTTCGTTTCTTCTTCTTTAAATTATCATAAATTTCTCTGGGAACGATTGTTGAGGCTCTATGCGACCAAGAGACAAGCGGGACGAGGCTTGAAGTACACTAGATGTAACACTCCATAATACCCCTTACTAGTAATGTAGAGTGTCATATACAAAAACATCACATTCATTCTTTACTTTTATCATTTCTCATTAATGTCATAGTTGAATAAAAGAACCACCAACAATTACATTTACTAAATACACAGAAGCATCTATTTAATTCAAATTTCATCACATAAATATGTACGTAGCCACTAAGAGAATCTAAAGTAGTACAACATTGAACAATCTATATACCTCAAATATAGACTCACAAACAATGCTAAACAGAAGAACATAAAGTGAAATGAACTTGAACCTATTCTGCTTCTAGTTTTCTTTCCTTTTCCTGTAACAATAACCAGTATAAAATTATTGGTGAGCAATGAGACTCCATAAGTTATGAAAATTAAATAACAATTAAATTACATGATTATAAAACTTACAACATTGAAATCATGAATGAATCAAACTTGTCATTATTTATAAAACAGCATAAACTCATATTTAGCATTAATATTTACTTCTTTTGAAGCCTATATTGAATATCAATATTAGTCTTTTAAAGATTTGTCTAAAATTTCATATGAATGTTCAATGAAGTCTATGTAAACATTGCATTATTAGCATTGAACTACATAAATGTCACTTTTGTCTCTTTAGGAGTCCCTTTTGCCCGACTTAAAATTGCAGGTAACTGATGGAACTTGAGTTGCAAAATTCGGAATCCAAGAAAATAGCCCAAAAATAGTGGAAGAAAAGAAGATTGCTTGGATGAAAACACTCACAAACACTTCCTTTAGTCAAATATCAAAAGACTTACAAGTTTCCACGGATATAATGCTCCCAATTCGAGAAGGGAAGCTTTCTCCCAAGCCCTAGAGAAGAAGAAACCTAAAACAGCCACCAAACAAGATACCTCCAAAATAAACCCTAACTCCCCTTAAACCCTCACATGATCCCCACCAAAATACCCTAAACACCCCTAGGGCAAACAAAATTCCCTCCCTTATTCATTTGGTGGGCCCCTTGGGCCCACCCGCCCCCCTTCTTTCCCTTCGGCCGACCGCCCAGGCAGGCGGGTTCTCCGCCTGCAGTAAACAAGAACCGGCCCTTTTTGGGCCGGTGTTGAAGGTGGATGGACCGGCTGGTCCGGTCCATCAGTAACATATCATTTTATAACCAAACTTTACTAATTTAATATTAAGTAGATTTCACATATTTGTAACTCATACTTGTTTATATGATTACCTACCTTCATAGCAACAAATCTATTATACTAGTTGCATAAAAAGAATATGTATATAATATTTAAAGAATTATACTTCTTTTCCAAATGTTACCAACTGAGCAAAGCTTTAAACAAACACGCTTTATCTTATTTCCACTTGCAATTCTTCATATGAATATGTAGTTGCTTGTTAATGCATACAAAGATGTATGCTCATATTTCATAATTAGAATTATCTTGGCCAGTGGCAGTTGGTGGCGGTCAAGCGAGCTTGCTTGCGGTGTAAATGATTCTTGCTCAAAACTAAGCGAGTTTAGTTTACCAAAAAAATAAGTTAAAATGATTTAAACTACATTTACTTTGCATTACGTTTTCATTCAGCCAAATATCAAAGTTTTCAAAACCCCTGCATTTGAAATACTTTACACCCTCAAAACTTACAACCAAACAGCCCCTAAGATAATTATTCTTCGGCAAAATGTACAAGAGATTTTTCAATTTTGTTTATACTAGCTATTTGTTACTTCTCAAGAAGTGGCCGAGTATGTGCTCATGCTAACCACCATATAGCAATTGTAGTCATTCTAAAGACCGATGTGTGCTGTAGTCAAATTACTTTCTAGGGAATTTTTGTCAATGTTGCCAAAAGGAATGCGACTTCTTGCTTTTAGTGCCATTACAATTAGACAGATGACAGGGATTTTATGCCTTTGAGAAAATGTATAAGGAGATTTTTTTTTCTTGTTATTTTCTATCCAGCTTTTACTTGTAAAGTTGAATCGATATTCAACAAATATACCTAAAAGCACATCACGAAATTGATACTTGTCCTTATGATGTATTTAATTATTTGTTTTTTTTTTCGTTGTACAAATCTAAGATCTTTATGATTCATGGTGTCTTTACTAATTCTATTTTCTACTAACTTATTTTGATTAAAATTAGCAATAACTTATAGCTAAGTTTCTTCTGTTTCAAAACAGGAAGTTCTAGAAAAATGAAAGAGCTACTACTGAAAAGTGATAACCAGGTGTGCGCTGACTGTGATGCTCCAGATCCTAAATGGGCGTAAGTTCTATAACCTTTTTTGGAGCAGATGGACTCTTTTTCTGAGCTATCCCATTTATATTGGATACATTGAGCTATGGCTACGTATAGTACATTTCATAATCATGATCATTATTATCCTTACCCGATCAGCCTCGTTCACCATTCAATTCTTGTTTGTTATTTGTGACCAACATCTGTTTTTCCTGAATAAATCTATTTATTTTCTTTAACCATTCAGATAATTTGAAAGCTGCAAGCTTTACACAATGGTGCAACATATTTATCCTATTCCATGAAAAAGATGCTGATTTTGTAATTTCTCTCTTGTGGAGTTGTGGTCAATTGTTAATTCCTGACATATATATAATCTATGATAGAAGTTAGCCCGACACTTCTTCAAAAAGCTATTTTATATTTTATCCGTGTAGTCCCACAACAATCTATGTCAAAATTCTCATTTTTACTAACATTCTACTCATTTGTGCTATCTTTATTTTTCAACGTTCTGATCTTTCATTACATGGTCTTGTTGAAGTTCTGTAGAATTCTTCCTTCAGTTTCCAAGATATATTTTTTAAAACGAAGCAACCCACATGATTCATCTCCAGATTAACTGATCAGTTTCCTGCTATGTTCTTGCCCACATTACCCTTTTTTTCCTACCATGTTACCCTCAAAGACTACAGTGAGTTGCTTTTTGATCTTCTATAAACTTCTTATTATCAGTCGGATTGTTGTCCAGTAGCATTGCTTACTGATTTTTTTTTTTTTTTCTTACACTTAACTAGGATCCTTGCCTTCTATAACTTTAGTGAACTACTTCCATTTTTGTCTCATCTTGTACAATATCTAACTGTGATAGCATTAACAAATTCAGGTGGGCACATGGAGAGGAAATCTTAAATCCCTACGATGCTCCCAGTCGTATTCTCTTATACTTTTCACCTGTGTGATTTTTTGTCATGCTGATAATCAAACCGACTTGTGTTTATTATACATTGCAAAAACCTTTGTGCCAAAATGGTTAGCAAGGCAGAAAAAACCAAGATTGTCAGGGGCTTCAATATTTGATTCTCGAAGGGAAGGATCTGGCTTAGATGAAGAGTAGGGAAGATAAAGAGAAGAAGAGATGCATGAATGCCTCAAGTCGATGGAGGCTAGAGGTAGTAAGAAATGAAGAAGCGCCTCTAAGCTGTAAGAGGGAGGAATCAATCCCCAATGGGGATGCCAAAAGAAAGTTTTTTTATTTATTTCGCAGTCAACCATCTGAATTGCATGGCCTTAAACGCTATTGATAAATTGACAATCACACTTGAACAAATAAAAAACAAATATCTTCCTAGTTCTGAATGATAAATGACATTTACTCGCTAATAATCATCTTAAAGACAAAAAAGGACAATGTTATAAATTTGACACATCAAATGATACTGAAAAGTAAACTGAAAAGTAAAATGACTAAGGATTGAGATAGAAAACTCACACTGCATCAAAATATTTGTATATCTGAATGTAGATTTTGAATCTTTGCAGATCAGCTAATATTGGGGTATTTTTATGCTTAAAATGCTGCAGTGTTCACAGAAATCTTAGCTCTGATATTTCGAAGGTAGTGTTAAATGTTTTCTCACTTGCTTCAGTTTTTTACTTTTGTGGTGCAATATAACATGGTAATCTTTTTTTGGACTTTTTTTCGCTTTCCTCAGGTAAAATACTCTGGATCTGTAAATATTGCAACTTCAGAGTTAAGCTCAACTTTCTTTCACTGTAATTGATCTCATTCAGGTCTTGTCTGTAACTTTGGATGAGTGGTCTGAGGAAGACATTGAGTCGATGGTTGAGGTTGGTGGAAACTCTTCTGCCAATGCAATCTATGAGGCTTATATTCCTAAAGGAATTTCAAAACCTAAACCAAATGCAACCATTGAGGAGCGCACAAAGTTTATCAGGTGCAATATGTAAATTTCTTTTGTAATAATTTCTTGTGATGGATGCTCAAGATACAATTTTTATCCATAGGTCAAAGTATGAATTCCAGGAATTTTTGAAACCAAGCTTGCGGATGATCTCTTCCAAGAGCTCCTTCAAGACTTGTGCTTCTGGTGTAGATTCCGATTCATTTTACAGCCCAGCCACTTCAAGAAATGCTGTTAGTAATGTAAATTGTTTTTCAGATTTGAATTTCATGATATTTCAACTCCAATAATCAGAAGATCTTTTAATAAATGCAGACAGATGCATCAATATCTATTGGAACTTTGAAGGTCAAAGTGGTTAGAGGAATAAATTTGGCTATTAGAGATTTCAGATCTAGTGATCCTTATGTTATTTTGGCACTTGGGCAGCAGGTTAGCTGTTTGTCTTCATTATTGAATCTAAAGATAAAGATTAGATTTATTTCTAGAGGTAAAGGATTAGGTTTAGATTTATTTCTTTAATAATTTTCTCTTTTTAAGATGTTTTTTTGTGGTTTTGCTTGGACTGTGCAGAAGGTTAAGACTTCTGTAAAACAAAGTAATTTGAATCCAGTTTGGAATGAGGAGCTAAAGTTAACTGTTCCTCAACGTTATGGAGCACTGAAACTGGTAATCATTTACATTAATAAGAAGTGCTTCTTCACTTGAAAAGCCTCTTCTACCTTTATGAGTAATCACCTGATTTTCTATATTTCTAGTATGATATTTTATTTGGTTGCTTTGATTGTCACATGCGCCCAGACCATCTTCAGATATTAATAGTTTTATATTTCTTATTCAAGTTTTAAAAATGCTCATTTGTTTACTGTTGAATCTCGTGCAAGTGTTGCCTTCACTTGATATCTAGTTTTTTCTTGTTCGTAATTATCTTAATCGATAGCCGACCTCACGTAGTGGGATAAAGACTTGTTGTTGTTGTAATTATTCTAATTGATGTGTTAAATGTATTATTGTTTCGATTCAATAATTTGTTAGGATATACATAAAATTTTATTTATATTTATGATAAAATCAAGTTTGGGAAGTTTTTTTTATGGTTTTCGAGTGTGCATAATTTTTGGATTGTTTGGGAGCAGAAGTGTGGATCCTTTGGTGACAGACGGCTTGAGAAGGATTGCAGGTGAAAACTTTTTTATTTAAAGCTGAGGAGTTTATTAGAGAAGAGAGAGAGGTTTGAGAAAAACCACATGAAGGAGATTATTTTTTTTTACAGTGGAATATCATCTTGAGGAGATTAGTTAGAAATTTTGTGCCGATTCCATAGACATATGGGAAGATATCTTTTTGAGGAACTTTTTAATTGAGTAATTTTTTGTATTAGTTTAAACCTCTGTTTTTTATTTTCTATTCCAAGTTGTTTTCTTTTTAATTTACTTTGAAAGATTTGGGGCTTCTCTTTCCTGACTTGTTAAAATAATAACAAATTTCTCTGTTTTTTTAGAATAAAATTGGGTTTGAAATTTTGCTAGGATAACTCTTTAGTTGGGATAATCCAAAATTAAGCTTGATTTGAATTTAAAATCGCCTCCTATTTTAAGTCATGTAAATAGGAATCAACTAAGGGCATAATATAGGGAGATGTGCAAAATTGGTGTGCATGGATTCTTTTGTAATGGATAACTTGAGAAGTGCTACAAGCGAAAGCTTTTGTATGTAAAATAAAGATGTGGCTTATTAAAGAAGAGAGAGAAGCTGAGAGATAGAAAAAAGAAAAAGTTATTTTCTGTGATGATGAAGCATCCTCAACAAAATAGAAGCACCATTATGTTATCTGTAAATTCCATAGGCCACCTTCTTGAGCAGAAATTATTACATATAGATTAATGTTTTGTTTGGGACACCTTTCTTACTATTTCTCAAAGCAGCTACCTAATATAAAAATTTAAATTTTTGTACTAAGAAGCTATTTTAAGAAGTAGTAAGAAAGCCGTCCCAAACGAAACCGCTTCGTTTTGGACGAATTTTTTACTGATTCTTAAAACAGCTTCTTTTGTAGGATTCGTTTGGGACGACTTTCTTACTGCTTCTTAAAACAACTTCTTTTGTAGGATTCGTTTGGGACGGTTTTATTAGTGCTTCTTAAAATAACTTCTTACTACAAAAGTTTAAATTTTATATTAGAAAGCCGTTTTAAGAAGCAGTAAGAAAGTCGTCCCAATCGAAGCCTAAGTAGATAACTCTACATACAAAGTATTGGAGCACACAACTTTATACTCATTGTGTGACTTCATTTAATTGGAATACAAAGTTTTGTATTGATATGCAAATCACTATAAATCTCATCTTATTATAGTACACAACCATAGTACACAGCGAATACTCAGGTTGTGTACTACTATAATCTGCATATAAAACTATAGTTTTTTAAAGACTGCTGAAGAAATACTTTGCCTGAACTGGATGTATTTAGCACAAGCTATCCAGATACTGAATGCTAAGTTCTTCCTCTTCAAAACAGCAAGTCTACGACTACGACACCTTCTCCGCCGACGACATTATGGGTGAAGCTGAGGTTGATCTGCAACCGTTCATTGCAGCGGCAACGGTATTTAGCGACGAAGAGCTGCCTGATGATATGCAGGTTGGGAAATGGCTCAAGTCGAGTGACAATGCGTTGATGAAAGATAGTACCATCAACATCATCGGTGGAAAAATAAAGCAAGAAATACATCTGAAGCTTCAAAACGTTGAAAGCGGAGAACTGGAGCTTGAATTGGAGTGGATTCCTCTGCATCAATAAAACTTTATTCGTGGTCGAAAGCTCTGAATTCGCCGAACTGGTTCGTCGCATTTATTGTCGTAGGCTACCTGTGTATATGTATTTTTTGTAGGTTAGCTTTGATTTATCATAAAGATGCATGATGCTTCTCCTTCACTTTTTAATTGGAACTTTACCGTTTATGGTGTGTTTTGAATTATTATTCATTGAAGTTATGCAAATGATCTAAAAAGAATTGAATTTGAATTCTCATTACAATATATCACATGTTATGATGATCTAATTAGGGCATCTCCAACCGAACGGCAAACACTTGTTTGCCGTTCTTGCTTTGCTCCAACCGACCGTCATTTTTGACGGCATTTGATCGCGGATGAACAATGCGACGCCAATATTGACACTGTTCATCTGCGCCATTCTTTTATTTCTACCGAACTTTGGGAAAAAGGCGCGAATGAAGAGCACGACGGTTTACGGGGCAAAATGGCGTTCCATTGGAGATGAATCACTGCATTTTTTGGTTTCACTGCATTTTGGAGTGAAAAATGAGATTTTCGATTGGAGATGCCTTTAAAAGTTTGTTTAGGATGGCTGCATCATTTATAAAAGTGATTTTTAAGTTTTTGTGGAGAATGTAATTTTTTTAAGCTGCTATAGATATTATTTATCATTGATTGCGGTCTGAAAATTGAAACGATGAGAAAATTGTTTCAAATAAATTCTATATAATAAGATTTGACAATGAATTTTTATTAATAATAATTAAATGTTAACGTTATTTAACTTTGGAAATAAATAATGATTATCCCTATAATTATTTGCGACTATGAGTTTTCAGATTTTCTTTTGAGATTATTGAGTGAATTAAATGCAAATTTAGGAATATTACATGTAGAAGTTTCAAAGTCAATATCTCTTGATTGATAGTTGAAGCTCCCAAGCAACAGATCCATGGGTTGAATGAGTTTTGGGATTCTTGTTTCTATGATATGGGAGCACGAGAATTCATATGTCTCCAAATAGGAGCATTGTATCCAATTCCTCCTGGGTGATTAAGTTTTTTCGCTTGGAGAACTAATTCTGTGCGGACATCAAACAGTTCGGAGGCCAATCAAAACGATGTCATGTCACCCGGTAGCCAGAGTGGTACCCAGTATTGATACCGAACAAAAAAATGATATGGCGCAATCAGATTGATTACCGGACGGCATCCGGTGTCCGCACATAATAATTTATCATTCCTTTGATGGTGATAATGACTTTTCTTTATTGTTTTTTGTGGTGTCATTTTGATGGATGGCTGATAGGGATGCGCTATGGTTAGTATATTTTCAGAATATTTTTATAATTAATGGGTAATTTCCTCACGGTTGCATTTTAGCCCACTCATAAAGATATTTTCTTAAGGTTTTTTGGACATATTGATTTGAGCAATCATTTTTATAAGAAACTTTATATGCCTATTAAACTAAATCACATGGGGGCTCTTTTTTTTTTTTTTGAATAACTTTTCACTTAGTATAATACTTGTTGCGGGCTAGAATACACGCGACGGTAGAGTTAGAAAATTTTCGTCTGAGCATTGTACGAATATCTAGCATACACAAACATGAGATAAAAGAACACCATGATTTTTACGTGAAAACCCTGAAAAGGGAAAAAACCACGGGGCCACGCCCAGTTGAAAAGTTCCACTATTGTAATTTGAGATACAAGAGGCTGATTCTTCTCACAAGTTAGGACGATCAGATTACAATAAGTTTCTTCTGAATTGAAATTCAGTTACAAAGTCGAGCAGAGTTTCGGCGTCACTCGGGCATCCGGCGGGATTCTGGTGTCGTTCTGACGATGGGAAGAACTCCGGTGATGGTCGAGGAGAAGCAGTTCTCTCCTCTCATTCTCTTCTCTTCTTCTTGCTTGGGGTCCCTCTTATGAGAAATAAGGGGTCTATTTATAGTTTTTATGGAGTGGCATGACCCGTACATAGTTGTGAGATCAGGGGCAAATAGGGAGTGGCTGAATGGACGGCTGATATTTAATCCTTTGATCATGCACCGTTCTTCAAAACATTTGAAGGTCTTAGTGATGTCCGAATTCAGCGATCTTGGGCTTGTTGGATTCGTCTCGTCGAGCCGTTCGATTCGACTATAAGCTCGTTAAAATCGGAGACCGTTTGTTAACTCAAATTGTGGTTCGAGCTTTCCAACATCACTTCGGTCACTTGATTTGGGCTCATTTGGGCTCGGATTGAGTTGAATTTGGTGTCGTGGAGTTCGTATTTCTGAGATGCTCAGTTTGACTGTAAGTTTGCTGAAATCGGAGTTCAGATGCTCCCAGATTTAATTTTTGAAGTTTCCGGGTTGATTTTGCCTCGAGATTCGTGCCCGATCAAGATAATTTTATGAGAATATATCAATACTAAAGGCATTGTAATTACCAATTTTATAATCCTAGCTATAAATATTACATCTAGGCCAAATTTTGTTTTTCTTTCTCCTGGAAAATATCATCGGCGTTTAAATTTTTTAGATTTTTTAATATCTGTTCAGTTGAACAAATGATCATTAAGTTCATAATTTTTAATGTCCTTTTTTATAACCTTTACATGCTAAGAAATTTATAGAAATAAAGGGGAATGATTTAATATTTTAGTTTTATATAAAGATATATGATATATCACGTAAAGTTATTTTTTGAAAATTCAAAAAAGAAAAAAAAAATTACAGGGTGTGACCTAATTATAAGTCAACTATCTATACTACTATATAAAAGTGGCTTGGGACTTCACCCATAGTAAATCTTGATCGTTCATTTATAAACATAAAATTAAATCTACACCATTCATTTATAACTCTTCATATTCTTTATTTTTAATTTCCTCCAAAAGAGGCTTGAGTTTCATATTAAATCTATTTCATTGAAGACTTTAAATGCATAACTGAAAAAGCCTTAAATTTCATTAATTAATTAATTACCACCTTCGTTCTCTTGAACTTCCAAAGCATTTAAATCTATTTCATTGAAGACTTTAAATGCATAACTGAAAAAGCCTTAAATTTCATTAATTAATTAATTACCACCTTCGTTCTCTTGAACTTCCAAAGTTGATGCTAAATACTTTGTCTTATTTGATATAGCACATTTGTTTCTTTTTTTGTTTTAGTTGAATTTCACTTGACATTGTAGCTTATCATTTTATTTTGATATTTTAATTTCATATCTTAATGACTATAAAGTTTTATCTTCTAATTATTGTACATAAAATCTATGAGGCTTCCTACTCTTTGGTTGCATATTTTAGATGACTCCTTCCATTCTATTTTCTTGTGATTTCCTTCATTTTGAGGAAACTTTTTTCTTATGATTTGATTATATTTGTATCTTCAAAATCGAAAAAGTCATATATGGAGAAGTGTTAGCTCTTGGTACTGTTCTCTACTTGCGTTAGATTCCAATTAAGTGGTCAATAACATTAATATAGATGAAGTTTGGGAAGCAAGCATACCTCACACTCACCTTGCACATGAGAAGTTTGATCAGAACTTGATGGTTGTGAATGCTCATAAGATACATTTTCCCTGTGATAGCACACATTTTCATCACAGAGGTGACAAATATAAAGCCTCAATTGCAAATGTAAGTTGATTTCTTCTTCTGCCTATTTATGCTATTGAGATTAAATTAACTCCTAGAAAGTCTTTGTGTTGGCTTCTTCTGATTTGTTTTAATGTTTAGTGATTCATTTATCTCAAATATTATTTATTTATTTGTCTATAGAACTGTTAAATCTTAAGAAATTCATCATCCATTGCAATCTCTTTCAAAGCGTATTATTTTTTGTTGAACAATAAAATGAACGACTAATTTTACTTAGTTTATTAGATGGAAGTTGAAGTTCCCAAATAATGTTAATAAACAATGATGCAAGATTGAGAACAATCCTGAATGTTTGTTGTGGAGTCTTAAGTTTTGTACAATTGACAGGATCTTAGTGAGCTTGCTTTGGACCTAAATTCTCCCTTCATGCATTTGTTTTTGTCTTTAAAATTATAAACAATACAGCTCTTATGATAATTTGTTATGCGAGGTGTAGTTCACTAAGTTCCAAATTTACTACGACTTATATCATATATAATATTTATTTGATGAGATTGTATTGAAGTTTCTATTGTTTGTAGTTCACAAAAATCATGCTTCTTTGTTATTTCAGCTTAAAGACTTTTATATGAAGATGATGGTTAAAAGATAATAAGATAATATAAAAGTTTATTCTTTTTATTTTGAAACTTAATTTTATTTCATGTGATTTTTGCAATTTTCTTCATGTAGATTTGTTTTTTTTTAATCTATAGCTTTATTGTTTTATTTATTAATATTTTATTATTTTGTTATTTATCAAGAATGAAAGAATTTTATCATATGAGATTCAGTTTTTGAAAATATGTAACATTTTAAATTCAATTCAAAACATATTTCCTTTTTAACAAAACTTTTTTTATTAAGTTATTTGTCAGTCAATGTAGATGAATGGATTAACAAAAAGAAATTAAATGCAAATAATTGATGGGATAAAACAAAAATAAGTGCTTATGTTGTTCATTTCTTTTAATTGAGTAATAGTACTGTCATCCAAAACAACAAATGATAATTCCAATAAATGATGGACCATATATTTTTATTTAAAGGTTTCGTTGATAAATTTTGTTGATTCAAATTGAAAGATATTTGATGTGAAGATAAATTGATGGAATCATTAATATTTAAGTATTATGTATTTTTAATGACCTGACTCTATCAATTGATCCATATAATATTTTATTATGAACTTATTTTCATTTGGCCTATATAAAAAATTAATTTCCTTTTGGTGTGTTAGTTGTTGAATACTAATTAATTTCGCTTGATATTTTACTTTACTAATTAATCATCCTAATTTTCATATTTTCTTCATCTCTTTGATCAATAAAAGTTAAATCATTGTCACTTAATTTACCTCTTTCCTTATTACATACCACGAATTTGAATTTCAAAAAATTGTTTGTTTAAATCATTTTATGCTATAATTGGTTATTATAAGAGGGTACTGAGCTTGCTTGATGTATGTTTGTAATAGGACATAAGAATATTTTAAAATATAAATAGGAAATGCAAATAAAATTGGATGATAATGGCAATGCTTCTTGAACTTAACTTTCTTATGGGTTCGACAATTGATTATGCATTCCTAAATTATAATTAATGTATATGAGGTTACATTTATACTTTGATTATATCATTGATGTGAAAATCAATCTACAAGTGGCTGGAGCTGTGTAGATTAAAAATATCTTAATTGTTTTGCATATCGATCTTTTTAATTATTCAAATTTACTTCTTGTTTGATAATCAATTTATATTTTGAATTTTTTATTCAGAGATAGAGTGGACGTTTATCTCACTTTGATTAATTTCATGTTTTAATTTTTTTTTTTCTTCTTTTTTCTTGTTTTAGTTGCCTTAAGGATTAAAATGCTTTAGCGTTTAGAAATTGGCATGGATGATCAATCATAATTTTCATAATATGATAATATACTTTTAAACATCTAAAAATATCCTAAAATAACGCATCAACTAAAATTTTAAGAAAAATTTTCAAGTTATTCAATAATATGATCTTTATTAAAATTAATTATAATGATAACTTTATTAATTTATAAAAAATTAATAAAATAAAATTTTAAATTTTATTCACATGCAATCATATTATATAAATATTATTTTTTAGTTTTTATTAACGTGCACCATGTGCACGTGCATTTATACTAGTATATTTAAATATGTTCTTCTCCGTGATTGAAGAATATAATTGAGAATGATTGTTAGATTCTCATTATAATTTTTTAGAACAGTATTTCAGCAGTTTAGTCGGAATTAAAAAAAAAAAAAAAACTTCATCAAACGACCCACATTGACATCTTTTATCATAGGTCATTTATTCAATATTTGAGAATCTTAATGCTCTCTACATTGAGAGAAATTATTTTGTGCGGTTACTGAACAATTTAGAGACGAATCAAAACGGGTCATATCACCCGGTACCAAGTAGTACACACAGCAAAAAAAAAATGACGTGGCACGTTTTCATTCGTCACTGGAAGCCGTTCGGTAACCGCACATAATAATTTTTCCTCCATTGAATTATCTTCAAGTTAGTAAATTTGTTTAATTTCGCTGTTAGATTTAAATATAAGCATGCAATATTTTGAGACTATTTGACCCTTCAATTAATATTTAAAGTTTCTCAATATACTTAAGTGCTTGATTTTAGTTTATTTGAACTTCAATCTTAGCATTTTTGATATCATTAGATTCGTATTCTCGAATTCGGATTATCATAAATTTAATCATGACAATTTACAATTCTAAATTTTACTTGGAGATTTTTGCTAATGGTGAATTTTTACAAACGAATGATAAGCATGAAAGTATAGATTTTAGTGAAATTAATGCGATCGAATAAATACCAACAAAAAAGAAAAAAAATCTCAAGAACTGACCCTGACTGTAATTGTTGTCTCTTTTCTTCTACGTCTTTCTCGGCTGGCTCCAATACTGACAAACATTGACAGGCCACAATAACTCCTAAACTTAGATGATTATCGCCTATATTGTTAGCTCATGATTATTAGCTACAAATTTGTTGATGTTTGTGTGAATTCATGGACCCCTATTATTATTATTATTATTATTATTATTGTTATTAATGAGCTATTCACATCATTTTTTTAGAGATTATTCATTGCGGTGTCCGAATGCGTCCGGATGTTAATTCAGACACACCCCGCCATCCCATGCACTGTGCATTGGATGACCTGGTGCTTCTGAATTGGCCTCCCGACACGTCCGAATACCGCACGTAATAAATTTTTCATTTTTTGGGTGACATTTGCATGTTTCAAATTTAACGCCTCTTGATTAATAGCCAAAGCACCCAACCAAAGAGGGATTATTAGGTACAGAGTCCATACACAACTTTTTGTCTGGACTCCAATCACATTAACACATCTGAATTTTACCTCTCTTATACGAACAATTATTTGGTTCGGTGAACGTACGCTCCTCTACATTCGGCCACCAACCTTTTAGCGCCACATAGCACGAAGAAAAGTCGCAGACCCGACCCGTTCAGTCACCTGACCCAATAATTTGCCCTTATACACACCCTCTTACAAAAGAGAGAAAAAAATCAAAGTATCTTCACGTGATGGGAGTCTGGACTCCGCACATAGTAACTTTTTTCAACTAAGAGACTAAGCTGAGCTGCATATTTACACTACTAAAAAATCTTTTACTTATAAAATTAAACCCTAAATATTTAAAATTAATTCCTGAACCCATAAATTTATAGGTGTTATGAAAATTGAAAAATATTCTTTAATCTAAAAATTCAAGAACTTACAAAAATAAAATATTCATGCAAGACTTACAAATCATGCATCAATATTCTCGCAGCTGATTGTTCAAGAAATTAATATTGCCTACATTATTAAAATGCTCGGCGAGTTTTCAAGCTAGAAAAACTAGCATGTTATCAATTAAGGTAGAGTGTATGGGTTGCAACAAAAAGAAAAGTGGTTGATGGTCGAGTGTGGTTGGGAACCTCCAAATTCGTGTTTGATTCCCTCGGGCGGCAGCGTCCTTCTAGGTTGGATCCAACAAGTGCTGGCCACGAGTAGCAAGGGTTTGGGTCGCTCGTCTAGGTCAGCTAGTGGACATCGCTGCAAGCTAGTGATCACTAGCTGACGTGGCAGCGGGACGATACTCCCCGTTCCAAAAAAAAAGCCATTGACGCATAAATTTTATTTACCTTAATTATTTATAAAATAGAAAAAATATTGCTCTTAATTTTTGTGTTTTGCATGATTTTTGAGGTTGACAGGGTAATAAATCTTGCACTGATTGATACTCACGTCTCCAAAAAAATAATTATAGGAATCTTGAAATTTGCTTGAAAAGTTCAATAAAATAATGATGGGAAGTACTTAGATTTAAAACCTTTTATGTTCGTATTTTCGTATTTGTTATATGATAGAAAATTTATGCCCATAAAGTAGAAAATGTATATCTTAACTTTTAACAAAAAAGGTAACACACTAACACACGTAGATAACATGTATAAAAGATCAAAAACTTTACCTGAAAAAAAAAAAAAAAAATCAGGACTAGCCTAGTTTAAAATTTTAGTATATAATAGGAGATGCTAGAATTCTTCATTCCTAACGGTTGAAGAATAAGGGGGTCATTTAAGAATGAAATATTTTATTTTTCTTATGTAGAGATTATATAAGTTTGATGTCCATATTGGACAATTGAAACCCAACGATAGGGTTTGATCTTGATAAGAATTTGAGGATGATGGTGATGATTGGTGGTTAAATTTAAATTTAGGATATACAAATGTAATATTTTACTAAAAAAGGTGACATCATGATCTATGAATGAATTGCTTTAAAATATGGTAAAAAGAATTAAAAAAAAAATCGCATATAAAAATTATAACATAATTTAGGTCATAATAGATTTAAATAGCTCTAACGTTGTGCTCTGATTAGTGTTTATAACTTTATGTATGATGAAGTTATCTATGTTCATACTTGTTGCGGGCTAGAATATATGCGGCGATAGAGTTAGAATTTTACGTCTTAGTGTTGCACGGATATCTATCTCACATACAGATAACAAAAGTTTTTTTACGTGGAAAACTCTTGAAAGGAAAAAAAATCACAGGGCCTAACCCAGTTGAAAATGATTTAACTAGAATTTGAGTCGGTTACAATGGGCTGACTCTCCTCCGAGGGCGATCAGATTACAAGTAATACTTGTACGATAGAAGTCCGGGTGTCAGGTGAGGGTCTGACAGAACTTCTGGTCTTAGATGGTGGTCTGGTAGAACTCCGGCTCTTAAGTGATGATCTGGCGAAGATGAGGGCCTCCGACGGTGGTCTAGTGAAGGTGAGGGTCTCCGGCGGTAGTCCGGCGAAGTTCTGGCGGTGGTCCGGCGAGACTCGGCGGTGGACTGGCAGTGTTCCGACGAAACTCCGTCGGTGGTCGAGGAGGAGCTTCTTCCTTCTCTTCTCTTATTCTCTTCTTGCTTCTCATCTCTTCTTCTCTTCTTGTTTGGATCTCTTTTCAAGAGAAATGAGGGTCTATTTATAGATTTATGGAGTGACATGACCAATAAATAGGTGAGAGATCAAGGGTAAATGGGGAGTGGTTGGATGGACGGCCGATATTGAATCCCTTGATCATGGATCATTCGCCAGACATTTGAAAGCCTTAATGATTTTGGAATTTAGTGATCTTGGGCTCGTTGGATTCGTCTTGTCGAGCCGCTCGATTTGACTATAATTTTGTCATATTTGGAAACCGTTTGATAACTCAAACAGTGGTATGAAGCTTTAAACAACACTTCGGGTTCTTGATTTGGACTCGGATTGAGTCAAATTTGGTGTCGTTGGGTTCGTATTTCCGAGACGCTCAGTTTGACTGTAAGTTTGCTGAAATAGGAGTTCGGATGATCCCAATCTTAAATTTGGAAGTTTCCAACTTGATTTTGCATCAAGATTCGTGCTCGATCAACATTTTGTTTTTTTGGATGATATATCAATCCTGATACAAACCAACAAAGCAAAATTTACTTACATGACGCCCTTATTACTTTAGTTCTGCCTAGTCATCTTCAAACTTGATGACTTATTTCTTTATCAAGGATTTACGTTCCTTCTTCTAATTATGAGATTTTGAGTGCTCCTTTTTAAATTTTCCTATTAGTGCATGGTGCATAGGATTATCGTTTGCAACAAGTGGCAGCGCATGACAGAGTGCCGAAGCTCTTTTGCATTCTCCACCCGTAAAAAAATATTATTTGCAAATATATGTATTCCCTGATTTTCAATCAGATCAGGACAACGACGAGAGCGTTCATACAAGTCCCGTGAGCCCGTGCCAACCCACGTAATGGTTGGGTTCGCGCAAATCCGACCCGTTTTTAAATCAAACCAAACCCGAACCGTACTGTTGCAAATTTCCCCCCGCTGACGTAGGAAGCGTTGGAATATCCGCGGACCCCATTCGCGCTTTCAACCGACCCGAGACGGTTCAGTGTTAGTGTTGCCTTAGATAAGCCGAACCGGACCATTTCATATTTCCTTCGAGCCGTCATTCACCCTTTTTATGCTCAACTCGTTGCCTTGTGCGCTCGCTTCCTAGTCTTGGAGAAGAAGCAGGTGTAGGCAGGCACGGAGGTGGGTATAAATAGGGAAGAAGGAAGCGAAGGAGATAGCCGAGGAGAAAGGAGAGATGCATCTCTACAACGCATGGCTTCCGCCTCAAGTAGCCGAGGAGACGAAGAGGGAGTCGGAGTCGTTTGCTGTCGTCTTGAGATCCATAAAGGAGGCTTGGCGGCCGGAGGATCCTGAATCTGTTTACTCCACTCTGAAGTGGATCTCCGTCCTTGACCTGTAATCATATCGCTTCTTCCTTCTTCTAATCCCTTTTTTTATCCGAATTCGGTTCTTATGTGCCTTTTTGATTAGGAAACCAGAGTATACTTTGCTCCTTTCTTGATCCCTGCATCGTTTCACTTTCTAGTTTTCTTAGTTTGTTGAAGTTTACAACCAACGTTTTAATCTTTTGATGTCCCTAGTTCGGCATGAGCTTTCCCCATTTTTGTGGCTGCTTTCCTGATTTGCGGATTCTGCGTGTCTTTAACTCTTGGTTATTTTCTTCTTGTAGCTTTATAAAAGCGAAGAGTGAAGTTTCTTTGGAAGATGTAAAGGAGCTGGTTGAATCTGGTTTGGAGATTTTTAACGCGTCGCAGAACAAACTCTACGCCCAAGTAAGGATAATGCAGATGCTGACATTATTTTCTATTCAGTTGATAATTCTACCTGAGTTGGCTGCAACGGTAGTTATATTTCTGTATTTCCGTACGTGAGTTTTTTATGACGCAGGGTATTCTATATGGTGATTAGGTTAGATGGGGAAGTATGTTAGTCAAGCTCTTAAAGAAGCATGGCAAGAAGTTATCACTTAGAATCTACTGGAAGCCTTTGTATGATACTTTGATGAGGACGCACTTTAAAAGGTTGGTTTCATATCGTTTTTATTTGGTGGTGTCGAGCAAGCAGTATGGAAATGTTATAATGTTATCATTCCTTTGCTGTGGAGCTTCTTAATCCGACAATATTGTTTGTATGATTCCCTTAATCTCGTACAAAGCTCTTTTGCTACACTGTTATTGAGTACTCGCTGCCTCTTTTTTCGATTCATACTATATGTTGCTTGCATGGTAATCTCATCGTTAGTTATTAATGCACAATGTCTTGCGAAGAAGATCTCTGATTGAAAATCTAATATGATAAAACTAGAGCGAGGCTACTAGATGAGGCTAGGTCAATCCAGTGTCTAGAGGAATTGATATAATAAGGCTTAGCCCTGCATTTAAATTGTAAATTGTCTATTTTGTAATTTACACTTTGCCACTACTCCTCAACTAACTCCAAATCTTCAAAGATGTAATATGATTAATACTGTCAATTTAATATATTTTGATGTATTTTATTTTAGGAAGAAGCGTGAGAAATCAATTTTAGTGCGATCAGGCTTCAAATTGTCTTCAATTTGGCTGTAGTTGAGTGGTAGAGATTATCATAGACTAATTATATGAGGGCATTCAGTCTCTTTCAATATTAGGTTCCAACAATTTAATCAAAATGAGTGAATGATTAAAGTTTCTTGAATGCAACAACAACAACAATAATATCAAGCCTTTGGGGTCGATTACATGAATCATTTGTCTCTATCATGTCCTGCTAAGAGTCAAATTCTCATTTAAATTTAATAAAGAAAGGTCATTTCTAATAATTTCTAACCAAGTCTTTTTAGTTTTAGCTCTAATTGTCTTAATATGCTATATCTAATATATTTACTCTCATAACCGAGTCATTTGAAGGCAGATTTTTTATGTGACCAAACTATCTAAGGTGACTCTCTTTAATCTTATCTATCATTGGAGCTACTTCAACATTTTCACGTATATACTTATTTTGTATTTTGTCTTTGAGAGTAAATCCATTCATCCACATGGACATCCTCATCTCTGCAACACTTAACTTAATTTTTTACTTTTCTTTTAATGGCTAACATTATGCACCATAAAGCATTGCAGGTCTCACCACCATCTTATAGAATTTTCCCTTAAGTTGGAGGGATATTCTATCACATAATAGGCCCGATGCATTCCTCCACTTCAACCATCCAACTTGAATTCTACTAGTAATATCCCCATCTATTTCACCATCGTTTTAAACAATAGACTCAAGATATTTATAAAACGTGCACTCTTTTTAATAACTTGATCGCCCATAGTCGCAATCCCCTCAATAAATCTATTACTACTAAAATTACAACTCATGTATTCAGTTTTAGATCAACTCAAACGAAAACCCTTAGACTCTAAGGTTGACCTGTATAATTCATGTTTTTCTTCAACTCGCTCTCTATTCTTATTAAAAAGAAGAATACCATTATCAAAAAGCATAAACCAAGGTACATCCTCTTGCAAATATCTAGTAAGAACATCCATGCCTATAGCAAAAAGTTACTTGAAAACAACATTATATTTAATGTGTTCAATATGAAAATTCTTAGGAAGTTTTTTTTACTACTGAAATTGGAACCCTAATAAGTACGTATCTCCTTAATAGTTGTATAGAAAATTATCTACTTTGCAGATCTATTATTTGTTGTAATTTTCTGGATTTGATGATTTTTTTAACATGATTGACATAAATAATTTATTTATTTGTTTAGTTTTCTATGAATTTTAATAGCCTCTTATTTTTCTAACTGAATATGTTGAATAGAAATACAGGCCCAGAGGGTTGGCGATTGAGACAACGACATTTTGAGACTGTTACATCGCTCGTTCGTTCTTGCCGGAAGTTCTTTCATGCTGGGTCAAATTTTGACATATGGACAGAGTTCAGGTATTTTTTTTGGACACTTGCATCCATTTTATTTAGTTTTTATTATATCCAACTTATCCAAGCAACACTCGACACCTCAATAGAATATTTTTATTTGAATAATCTTTGGATTTGTTTAATGTACCATTGACTGACTTTAATTTTGAGGATTGATGCATATCTAGAAATTTCCATCTAATTGTAATTGAGTCAGTTGTAGTTTAGGACTAGAAACAAGCTAGACTACATTAAAGAGGTGTTGCTAGAACCACAATATTATTCTCCATGCTAAAACCTTGGGACCTAGAACCTAAAAGAAGATCCTGAAGTTTGGAACCCGAATTGAGTTGTTTCATATGTGAAACTCCTTTGAGTTTTGAGTCAATTAGTTGGTAGAAGCATTTACAAAACCACAAACTGAACAAACCATGCTATGCTTTTTATGAGTCTCTTCATAATATGAATTGAATATATTTTCACATATGTCTTTTAAATTAAAATTTATCAAGTAAATAAATCTTAAAATGGACCCGTCCCATAGGGACTTGTTAAATTAAAAACTAACTTCAAAATAATATTATTTTTCATAAGCAGGTATTGTAAATATAAGTAGTAGAACATGGTTTTTAGGAGCATGATGTTTATTACAACCATCTACAGGAGAATGGACATGTGCATAAGGACTCAAATCTTTAGTGTTAATGAATCTTTTTGGTTTAAACAAGAAAACATGAGAAATTTGCGCCAAACGATTATTTAAGGATTGTTTAAATAAAAGAAGATCAGTGAATATTAACAGCCTCTTAAAGTGTAATTTGATTGGAATTCATACTGCAATTAATTGATTGGATGGAGCTAATTGGATTTAAATTAGTCACACTTGCAAACCAGCATCAAATTATGCAAAAGAAAAAAGAGCAAGATAAGAGATCATCAATACATAAATCTTGGACTCGCAGTACCACAAGGAGATGACTTCTCTTGAAAATTATTGGTTGCTTTTACATTGCTTGAACAGATCAACATGCATCTAGGCACATATGATTGAATTCCATACACTGTTTTATCGAGCCACAAGTTCTCTAATACATGCCTTAAATATAATATATATAATCCTCTAACTACTGAAGGTCGACAACATCAAAGTCGGTTTGATTCATAATCCTTAAAGATGCATAAATCTCAATGCAATAATTGCAAAAACTAAAAAATAAGCTGCAGAAACTAAAGCAATAGATTGCAACTCACTATAGAACTTTATAAATAACACAATAAATTGCTCGAGTTGCGAAACTATATAAGCAACATCAATTATTTACCCTAGGGCCAACATTGGACATAGAAAGGTCAATTCAAATACAAAACCAACAAAACTCTGCTACAAAATTGCTCCCCCAAACACCCAAATAGCATAATTGTGTGAGATAAAAATAATTTGATTTGAAGGAAAAATATAGTGGGGAGTTTGTGACTTTGAGCGATCAAGTCGTTAATAAGTGTACTCATTTTATATATCTTGAGTCTATTGTTCAAAGTGATAGTGAAATATATGGTAACATTATGATACGCCTTAGGTTTCACAAATTAGGGTTTGCCCTAATTTTCCTTCAAGATGAAATTTCTCCTTCAAATCCAAGAAAAAATCAGCACAAGAGGGATGAGAGGAAGAACAAGAACATTTGCATTCAAAATCCAAGAGAAACAAGATACAATTTGTCCACTTCGAGAAGGACAAGGTCTCCCACTACAAACCCTAGAAAAACAAGAGAAAGAAACTAAGGAGGCTAAGAGAAAACTCAAATCTTGCATAACCCTAGAAATCTCCCTCTATTCCTTACTTAAAGCAAGCAAAAGACCCAACCAAACCCACTAGTGGGCTGCCCAAACTGAACCGCCCAGCTCAGGGCTGACCCGAGCCAAACCGGTCCAGGATTGGACCGGTTCCGCTCAAGGCCGAA
>NW_021320094.1:1154153-1215107 GCF_001605985.2 Dendrobium catenatum
GCCACTTTGTAACCCACGTTCTCGCCTTCTTCGTTGTCGAAGACATAATCGTCATTGTGAACCTTGCCGGTCAAATTTGAACTAAAGTCGGTTCGCTATATTCGAAGCTCACTGATGGAACAGTCCTGATAGGTGGAGTTTCCCAGACGATGCGCAATGGAGAAGATGGATTTCTTGGTGATAAGGTAGTTCGCTGCTACGGTCCAGTACATGCTTACAATGATCAAAGAGTTGGTGAGCATGCATATGGTGAAGTACACTACTTCCCTAAGTACTGAGTCGATCGTGGATATCAACAGTGAGGCTATAGAGATATTGAAAGCACTTTATCCTGCCCTAAAAGATCTAGCACTTATTGGTTCTCCGGATTCCCACCACCGGCCTTCATTGTCGAAATTCCGAAAAATACAATTTCCCATCACCACCCTTCATTGTTGGAATTATGAAGAATACAGGTTCCCATCACCAACCTTCATTGTCAAAATTCTAAGGAATACAGGTTTCCACCACCAGCCTTCAATACTAGAATTCTGAGGAATACAGGTTCCCACCACTGGCCTTCACCGGCCAATCTATGGATTTCATTAATGAATTTCTAACATCAAAAGGATACATTGTTATTTTCGTCGTTACCGAGCGCCTCTCTAAATATGCTCATTTTGGACCCCTACCTACAAATCATTATGCCTCTCCAATAGCTTATCTCTTTGCTCATATGGTAGTTTGCTTGCATGATTTTCCTAAAACAATAGTGTCTGATTGAGATAGCATTTTTAAGTAACCTTTGGTGCCATTTGTTTGCTTTAAGTGGTACTACACTCCATTATAGTACTGCTTATCATCCTCAGACAAACGGCCAAACTGAGATTCTCAACCATTGCATAGAACAATATCTGCGTGCCTTTACCTCTACTATTCAATTATTGTCCATCTTTCTTTGTTGGGTTGAATTCAGTTACAACACTTCATTCCACACTGCTATCAGATGACTCCTTACCAGGCTTTATATGGTAAACCCTCTCCCTCCATCCTAGCATATATATTATTGACTCATTATTATCTAATTGTATTAGACTATTACAGACTTAAACAGGTAGTCTTGCAATAGACACTCACTAACCCAAAAGATGAAACATAGGAAAAATCTCCAGCTCTTGCTACCTCCTTTCCATCTCTCAACCCTGAGGACAAGGTTATTTTTCATGACAATGGGAGTGTGATACGCCTTAGGTTTCACAAATTAGGGTTTGCCCTAATTTTCCTTCAAGGTGAAATTTCTCCTCCAAATCCAAGAAAAAATCAACACAAGAGGGATGAGAGTAAGAACAAGAACATTTGCATTCAAAATCCAAGAGAAAAAAGATACAATTTGTCCACTTCGAGAAGGACAAGGTCTCCCACTACAAACCCTAGAAAAACAAGAGAAAGAAACTAAGGAGGCTAAGAGAAAACTCAAATCTTGCATAACCCTAGAAATCTCCCTCTATTCCTTACTTAAAGCAAGCCAAAAGACCAACAAAACCCACTAGTGGGCTGCCCAAAATGAACCGCCCAGCTCAGGGCAGACCCGAGCCAAACCGGTCCAGGATTGGACCGGTTCCGCTCAAGGCCGAACCGTCCCGCCGCTCCGTCGCGTCCCGCACTCCCCTTCGGCTGGCCGACTGGCGCGGCATTCCCCCCCGCGGCTTTCGCTCGCCCGCGGGTGCCGTCCCTCCCTCTGCGACCGGGAGGCGGATCGCATCACATTATTAGTAGAATTGAAGTTGGATGTTTGAAGTTGAGGAATGCTTCGGTTTTTGTTGTGTAATAGAAAAGTACCACTCAAACTTAAGAAAAAATTTATAAGATGGTGGTGAGACTTGGAATGCTTTATGGCGCATAATGTTGGCCATTAAAAGAGAAGCATAATATCAAGTTAAGTGTTACTGAGATGAGGATGCTCAGGTGGATGAGGTGTTTTACTCTTAGCGGCAGGTTACGAAACGAGCATATATGTGAAAAAGTTGGAGTGGCTCCAGTGACAGATAAGATTAGAGAGAGTCGCCTTAGATGGTTTGATCATGTAAAACAGCGGCCTTCCGATAACCTTGTTAGGAGAGTTGATGTATGAGATTTGGCCTATATTAAGAAAGGTATAAGTAGACCTAAAAATGCTTGGTTAGAAAATATTAGAAATAACATTTCTTTTTTAGATTTAAATGAGAATTTGACTCTTAACACACAATGGAGAAAAAAGATTCATGTAGTCGACCCTACATAGTGAGATAAAGGCTTGATGCTGTTGTTGAAGGAAAAACATAGGGTCACATATTAAGAAAATAGATTGAGAGAATTGCTTCGTTAGTGCTTTAATTCTTCAAGTGAAGGGAGATATATTGCATAAATCATAATAATTAGATAATGATCCTTACATGGGCTGCTATAAGAATAGTATGGATTGGACTATTATTTAAGTTCAATTTGGTCAATCTTAGAGTTTAAAGGTTTTTGTTTGACTAAATCTTAAATCGAATATATGAACTATAATTTTAGTAGTAATAGATCTACTGGGGGATTGTGACATTGGGCAATCTAGTTATTAATAAAAGTATATATTTTAGATATATTGAATCTATTGTTCAGAGTGATGGCAAAATAGATGGGGATATTATTAGTAGAATTCAAGTTTGATGGTTGAAGTGTAGGAATGCTTTGGGCTTGTTGTGTGATAGAAAGCGCCTCTCAAACTTAAGGGAAAATTCTAAAGATGACGGTGAGATCTGCAATGCTTTATTGCACAAAATATTGGCCATTAAAAGAGAAGCATATTATTAAGCTAAGTGTTGTAGATATGAGGATGCTCAGGTGGATGAGTGGCTTTACTCTTAGAGATATGATATAAAACGAGCATACACATGAAAAGGATGAAGTAGCTCCATTGGAAGATATGATTAGAGAGAGTCGCCTTAGATGGTTTGGTCACATAAAATGGCGGCTTTCCAATGACCAGATTAGGAGAGTAGATATATTAGATTTGTATTATGTTAAATTAGATAGAAGTAGACCTTCAAATATTTGGTTAGAAAATATTAGAAATGACATTTCTTTATTAGATTTAAATGAGAATTTGACTCTTAATAGGACACAATGTAGAAAAATGATTCATGTAGCTGACCCTGTGGGATAATGACTTGATGTTGTTGTTTTAATGTTGTATTGTTTTGGAATGGCAACAAATAAGTCCTAAATGATGAAAAGACGTAAATGAACTAAACAAATTCAAAAGGAGAAATATTTTTTAAAACTTTAATTGTGTAATGCAATATGATATCTTTTGTGATGTTATTGATGATGATGAGTAGTTCATTAGGCCCCACGAATTAAATAAGATATCACTATCTCTTATGACGCATGTTGACATTCTTGAATTTACTTCTTAGGGAGTCTTTTTGTATCAATGTGAGACTTAGTTTGGAACTTTAGTGATTTTAATCTTCTTTCTCTCTTTTCTTTTGTTATTGGTGTTTGATTCAAAATTTATCAAATGTAATATATGCTAAATTCCTTTTGTGTTGGAATCTTCATCTTTGTTGAAAATTTATATTTATTCTCAAAATTTTTTATAAGATTCCAAACTTTGACTACTATTATGTTAGTGCTTGAGATGAAAGAAGCACATTTTTTGTGTTTGCATTTAAAGTATGATTTTATTGAGTGAAACATTTTGATGTGCGTGATTAAAGTTTTGTTAAGTGTGATATGCATTGAATTCTTTTTGTAATGTAAATCTTGATCATTATTAAAATTTAATATGTTCTTACTTTTTTCTTATGAGATTTAGATTTTTTATGACTATCATATTTTTGTTTGGAATGAAATAAGCTTATTTGTCATTGTTGCGTTAAAGTTTGCTAATTTTTGCTAAAATTAAAAGTTGATAACCTGCAAATTGTGGCTTTTTGAGCATCCTATCATTGGTTGCATTAGCCAACTCAGAACCTTAAGCATCCTACATAACTCTTCTCTAACTATTTATGATAAAAGCATTAACTTTCTTGGACAATGTAAACCCCTACAACAATGAAAAAATGACATGCATGTTGCAATGAAAATTGGCTATTTTACCGCTAACAAATAACGAAAAGATAAAAAAGGATGATGTCATAAGCCTGACACATTAAAATACACCGCTAAATTAATTAACACGATGACCGATGGTTAAGGATTGAATTAGATTTCTAGTATTGCATCATTGTTGTCTTAGAAAAGCCAAAAATTGACTTCTTTTCTTTTACTGAAATTTGTTTTAATATTGTTGGATTTGTAACAAATTTGTAGGCCTTTTATGGAAAATCCATGGCATAATTCCTCTTTTGAAGGTTCTGGTTTTTTGAGGCTCTTTCTAACAACGAACATAGAGAATGCAGATTTCTACACAAGGTAAATATAATGGTAGCCTTTTGGAGAGTAAATCATTTTTTCCCACATTTTGTTTTTTGAATGATCTAACATTTTTGATTTTGCAGTGAACGGATAAGAGAGTTCCTTGACCTTTGGAACTCCATCCCAAATTGCCAATTTTGGGATATTCAGTGGGCTTCCATTCTTGCACGTTGTATAAAGAATTGCAAGTCAATTGATTGGGAATGCTTTTTGCCAGCACTTTTTACCCGGTACCTTAATATGTTTGAGGTATGCAAAGAATTATTTGTTAGGCATCATTCGGTTTAGCTTATTAATTAGAATACCCATGTTAAATGCCATTTTCTTGAATGTATTATTACCTTTTAATGTGAAGTTCTTCAGGCATTAATCTTGATAGAACAGATCTAGGCAGAAACCTGACTGAGTAATATTGATCACCAAAAAAGAAAATAATAATAATACCTAATCCCAAGTGCACCGTGTCGTCCATGCCACAAAGCCATGTTTGCCACCCTCATTGCACCCTTCAACCACTATGGTATGAGTAAATTAGGCCTAGCGCATGTTAATCTCATTCGCCCACATTTCCATCCAAAGCTCTCTCATTATCTCCTGCTACTACCCTAAATTGTCTCTCTCGAAGCTCTTGAACTCTTGCAAATCCCATCTCCTCTTTGTTCATTTTGCTTCTGCTTTGTTTCTTTGTAAAACCCCATTCTTATGCGATCTCTAAACTCCTAAGTAGTCCATCTCTTGTTTCATTGTCAACTTTTTTAAGCACACAATCAATGCTTCTACAAACCTTAGTGTCGGCCTTTTTAAACTATCTTGACTTAAGATAGATAGAGACTGTCAACCCTTCTATCTCCTGACTCCCCTCAACCACACCAATCATAGGTCACTCCTTGCATGCAACAATTATTAACTCAACATTACATATGCTTATGTTTTTCTCTCATAATAGGGATTTGCTAATCCAGTAGGCGCTCACTGCTCTTTGGTATGATCTAACACCCTCTACTCTCAACTCTTTTACGACTTGCACACATTAAATCCCGATCCCAACAACCTGTAACTCACTTTGTTTACTTCCTCCCATTATCCAACCATCTGAGTCTAATGACTTCATTGTGTTTAAGCACATGCATAAATTAGGTCTTATTTCCCACAACTACACCTAGGCACACAAATGCAATAATAAGAAAAAAAGTTTGAAGACTACATGTTTGTCATATATTTGATTCGACCAATGTTTTATCTTCATGTCCATGAATCTTTGATTCGGTTGGAATTTGAAGACCCTATGTCGATCATGACTTTGATCTAACTAGGAAAAAAAATTACCCTTTTCTTCCATTGTGTCTTTCATCTTTTATCTTTCATCTAGCCTTTGGAATTTGAAGATGCCTTGTTTGTTGTATTTTTGACTCAACTGGGAAGAAAATCACCTTATGAATCCGTCGTATCTTTGATCTAGCTATTGTACCACCTCTGCATCTATTAATATTTGATATAGATTGAATTTAAAGACCTTTGCTTCTGTTCAATCTTTGGCCCATCTTGAGTTTTGTCTCTCCATTAATCTTTGATCTAAGTTCAGGGAAAAAAGTTCTCGTTACTTGTGGTTATACTTAGACCAAAATCATAACTATAACTTCGTTGTCATTATGTTGTGGTATGTATGGTTATAGTAAGGCTGGTCACAAATAGGGCAATAAGCCTCAAATTTTAAATAATAAACTCGACTTTTCTAATGGTTATAAGTTCTATCCCAATAAAATGTAGGTCTTCTAAGGGATGAAAGCACCATTCTAATTAAATACTTGTTTCCAGTAATTAGCTCTACTTAACATAAAACCAATAAACCCACTAAATCATAACTTGGACCTTCGAATGGATATGACCCCATCTCACTTAAAATTTGGGCCTTTCCATAGATATAAACTCGAACTCAGCCTATACTTAGGGTAGCTCCCATGCTAATAAACCTACTAACCAAAATCAAATCTACCATTGAAAATCTCTTGTACATTCATCATGATATGCTCTGGTTGTCTAAAAGGATGTAAGTCAAAGTTACTAATTAGATTCGCTGGACGTTATGACTTATCTCTTTCAAATGTTGGTAGACTGTGTCTATTGGTATGCTTAGGGGGGATGTAACTGTAAGATATTAATACGATCTATTTCCATTCCACCAATCATCCCCCTTCAATTCAACTCAAACTTGAGTATTAAAATCGAATCGAAAATCAAGCATAAGAAATCATATACATAATTGAGAGTACTCTCTTGCAAGTAGGAGAGATTGTTAACTATATGGGGCCTTCTGCTTATAAGAATTCTTAACCTTAGATCTAAATAAATCGTGGTCTAAATACCATTTTTTTTTTATTAAATTAAACGTAATTTATCTCATATAAAATGACTCCCCAAATTCAAATAGCAGTTGGGTTTTTCTTGTGTGATCAATTTAATTGATTTTTTTGGTGTAATTATATATGAGTGATGAAAAAATTGATTTTTAACTCCTCAGCTATGTGGCTTACCAAATTATTAATCAGAATAAGTTGCTTCGTGCATCAAATTGTTCATATAGCGCGTTCCTTCTTGTTATTAAGTACTTTTGTAGGTGGTTTTCTGGTTCTCTCAAAAGAAATAATTTCATATGCTAATGTTATGCACTCAATATTTTTATAGGTTTCTTAATTTTCCCTGACCTTGTCCTAATATGGCATCACTTTGCAATTTTCAAAATTTGCTTTCTATTCCTATAAATTACTGCAACTAGTTTACTTTTTCATATGATGCTAACTATGACACTGTTTATTTTTAGAAGAAAATTATGACAACATAATGACCTCCTTAGGAATCAAGAAAACAATGAATGAGTAGAAAATACGAACCACAACTTGTCCAATAATAAACAAATGTAGACAATAAATAATTATGCTATTGATTTTGACTAGCAGTGGCATGTTAAATCAATAACAACTTTAATATATATATATATAACCAAGCGGTTGAGACCAGTTCAAAGGAATTTAGTTTTAATACACAAAAATGAAATAAAAAATCCTGAAAAAACATCAACTAGGTGTTGACTCAATTTTTTAATCTTAAAATTAAAATTTAACTTAATTTTTGACCTGAGACGATATGATTTAATGCTCTAGTCAGTGTGAATCGATTAAATAGAATCAATCTATTCATTTTAATCGATTTATTTTCTTTGATTTAACTATAATTTCATTAATACGAATCAAATCAAATCAAATTAATCGAGTTGAATCAAGGAGAATTGAATATAATCTAGTCAAATTGAACTTAACTGAGTCAAATTAAAGCGGCTTGAGTCAAAGTGAACTAAATCATTGTCAATTCAACTAAATTAAACTATCGACTTGGTTTGACTTGATCGATTTGTCTGGCTCAGCCATAATCCAATCCAACCATCAAATAGTTTCTTAAACCTTTTAAAAAATATGTCTAAAACTAATCGAACATCTGGAAATGCAGAAAAGTGAAGAGCGGCAAGCATGATGGTCCCAACCCCTTTTTTGACAAACTGGTTCTGACATAGCTAGATATCGAGGGTAAAAGGGGAATTACTTACAACTGTTCATCCATAGCAAATTGAAGGCAAGATGGGCATTTCACACATTTCCTAAGGGCTTGAATTCGCAAGCAAACTCAATTACATAGGAAGTTTTCGTATATATGCGATTAGCAGAATCAAAGGGAGGTAGTGCTTTTTGTTCTTTTGGTTTTTAGAGAAAAGGAAGGAGGGTTGGCGTTCTGAGTGCTCAAGCTTCCAAGCTCTACTTACCTTCTTATTGGTTGGCGGCCTTTAACTTCGAGAAGGATCAAACATCTGCGACCTGTAGTGGAGGATTGATCTTTTTAGTAGCTTCACCTGGGCTTGAAGAGTTTTGCAATTCTCTTCTTATTTTCTGAGGTTCGATAACCAATAAAAAGTTTCATTGCCATCGACAACCATATTCCAATGAGTTGTAGTCTGTGACAGTGACGCCCCTTGCTATTTGTAAGCAAGATTTCTTGCATTAATTGTCTTTGTCTACTAGATGACGGTACTGCAATTAGCAATTGCTGAACATCGCTTTAGTGCAAAAAAATTCCTTAATACTTAGAAAATTTGTGTCTCTTGGCCTTTGTCGATGTGTATAACGATCATAATTAACACTAGCTCCTTTAGATTTCCCTTAGTTTATGATTATCTGACCCAAACCCATTGTCCTCTTTAATTGTCCATGGAAATCCGGTGATTTCTCATGGATGGTTTTCATTTAAGATTTAAAATATGAGGACGACAAGGCATCGGGTCAAAATTGCATTCATGTTGGACTTAGCCTTCCACCTACATCAAGCTCTATGTTGGACTTAGCCTTCCCTCTGTATCAAACTTTAGGTTTTCTAGTGGCCATTTGATCTTTATCTATTGATTTCACATTTGTTCAATTTAATCAAGTTGTATTTCATTTCTATCTAAAGATATATGAAATTTTCTTTTGCATTGATGTGTTGCTAAATAAGTTCATTTAATTCCAAAATATTTAAAATTAATTTGAGATAAACTTTGGACCCTCGATGGTTCATGGTTTAAATCCCATATTGTTTTTGGAAATATTTAGACTTATTCATAAGTTTTCCAAATGAAATGATTAATTGCTTTTAATTTAGAAAATTCATTACTAAGTACAAAAGGTTCCTAAATATGCAAATCATATTTAATATGCTTTTAAAGTCGTAGATTATGACAAAGTTAATCTTAAGTAACATTTTGTACCCTCTTAAAGCAGGAAAGGGTCACTCTCAAAGCAATTCATATTTAATATGCTTTTAAAGTCGTAGATTATGACAAAATTAATTGCTTTTAAGAGGGTCACTTCTAGCCTTTAGGGTCACTCTAAAATAGGAAAGGGTCACTTCTTTTAAAGCTTCCTCTCATGAATATTTCTTGCTTTTTTTTAACTTGATAAATGTAAATTATTAACCAAGCAACATTCCATCTTCTCAAATTCATTTGGAATGTTTTCTCACCTTTAAACCAATTTCAATGTGGCATGAGTTGTAGAGCTCAAACCCAAATTTGAACTCTTCCAACATATTCATCTTAATTAGTGTTCTTTATGAATTCATTTAATGATCCCCTTATATCTTTTATGAATTTTAAAGGGCCCTAGTATTTGTTTTGGCCCCTTATAGGAGCCAAGCAACCTTAGACAAGCCTTAGGTTTTTCCTTGGTTTGGATTGAGTAAAGTCAATACAGACCTCTCCAATTTATATTCATATCCCTAATATTCTTTCTAAATCATACATAAGAGTTTCCTAAATTGCCTTTGAAGGATTCTTGAATAGAATTATCTTGTTAAGATCCGAAATCTAAAATTTCTCTCATTTATGTGACCTCAAAGTGAATAATTGGTTCCAATTTATTCTATAGGATTAAATATATGACACTCATCCTTAAACTCTGAAGTTTTGTAGTACTCTCCATGGTTATAACTCTCAAATTTGAAGCCAAAATGTTTAGCCTTGTTGCGTTGGTTTGAACCCAATTCAAACAAATAGCCTAGTCTTGCTATGTGACATAAAATCACATGAATTTTTGTTGTTATCTCCAAGTTATGGTTGCCCCATTTGTCTCATACCCAAAGCTGTTGGTTCATATCATGACTTTAATTTACTTGTCCCAATCAAGAGAAAAATACATTAGCTGTTGACTCATAAGCTTAGTTTCTAATATTTGACTCAAATGAAATAAGAGCTTTTTTCTCCTTTGGCCTCAAAGCTAAAACCCATCAACTTGACCAATTCAAGTAGGTTAATTTTCATGTCTAGAACAAAACTCTAAATTGCTTCATTTAGGCAAAATAAGTGAACTATCTCGTCATCATAATTTTGTTAAACTAAACTTTTAGGACTCTTTAAAAACCTTCTATTTTATAGTCACTTTATCCGATTAGATGAATTTCATCAAATCTGAATACTTAAATAAGTTTATTTTATTCAATTAAACAAACTGCTTACTCTTGTTAAAATCTTACAAGAATAACTAAAATCCTTAAAAAATACTTCGGTCTCTTTTGATACAATGATATGTCATTTCATTCCAAAAGTTGGATTATATATGTCATTATATATCTTGTGAATGACCGGCTTACCTCAAAACATACAGTGGTCATTTCATGGATTCTTCATAATACTTTATAAAATACATTTCTTAAATAAAAACTTTGAGTCACAAATTATTTTAAGTAAAATCACTCATGAATTAAAATTAAATATCTTTCTTTTCCGCAATATAATAACACATCAAATAATAATGTGACAACCACAGGAGCATGAACAGACTAGATGTATCTCTTTTGGCAACTTGGGGTTAGGATTTTTTTATGCAATGTGATTGTGATGTTTGGTGTGAAATGATTGTTTGATGGATTCTCTGTTTTGTGGTTACATGCTCTTTTAACTTCTTAAGTATTAGGATAGAGAATTTATTGGCGGCTATGTTCAATAAGAGCGAACAAATTAAGAATTTATTATTTAACTATATTTTCTTGTAGATACTGCTTATATGCTAAAGCCTTGAGTAGGCATGGTCAATAGGTTAAAAATTTAGCTTATAATTATAAGTGCTAGGCAATCTATGGTGTGTTGTGTTAATATATATTATATATTTTCTAATTCTTTATTTTGCATGAAAGAGGCTTTTCTTTTCTTTTTACAAATGTAATTCATTCATAGTTTTAGGAAGTCATGCACTTGTGGGATATAGCAAAATGAACGATGAATTAGAAGGATAAACTCATAAACTTCACAGTGAAGCTTTGGATGTATCAAAATTCCGTAACTTGAAGACACACATGTTGAGTTTATAAATTTAATTAGGTTGTATAAGATAAACAATTTCCCCATTCTTTTTATTTTCCTGGTTATAAAAATACTGATATGTTATTTTGTGACCAATTATTGTGATTGATTGTTTGCTTATTTTAAGTGCAAATTAAAAATATGTGCTTTTTCCTAGGTTTCTTTTAGTTCTTACTTGAAGTGGCCTAAACATTTTATGTTGTAGGCTTTTAAAAAGTTAAGTTTTTTACTTATTAAAAATATTAGTAATTTTAAAATCAATCATATGATAATAATATATTTTTAAAAGTATACTTATATATTTTATCCAATAATAAGCTAATTTTTTTTAAAACTAAAATGAAATGTAAAGCTTCCTTATGGATCTTAATATGCATTTCAACATTTGACTGATTCCTTATTCATAAGGGTGCTTTTCAAATCAGCATAAAATCATGTATTTAAATGATGAATATCATATATGTAGTGTTATGAGTCGCATGCAGAAATAAAAGCTCTCATATTAACAACTAGATAACAAAAAGCGCATTAGGTGTCAACATATGTATACTGTCATAGTCAAACATTGTAGCTTAAGTGATTAAATTATAAGTTTTCTTTTTTAAAATTAAAATAGTCAAGCCTATCTTGCATATGCATTGGGCTTGGAATTGTATGATTTTAAAAACGTTTAGGTGGGTTTAGCTAACCATTCTTTTCAGGCAGAATTGTAATATTAGAGGTCGAGTTGACTTAACCTAAGGTAAAGTTTTAATTTCGTAAGTCTCATGGATTTTGGTAGATTTAGATTTGATTTACTAACTTTCGGTAGTTCTCACCTTAAATTTAGAGTTCAAGGCTGATGTTCTTTTTAGTTGTCTTAAGTCCTCATTTTCTTAGACATTTTTAGAATCATGTCTTGGTGGAATATAAGTCTCAACTTTCTAAATAAAAATAATCAACTTAAATATAAATTCAATCTTTAGAATATAAAGTCCAGTATATGATACTTTATAGTACCTCTGCATTTCTCAGAGTAAAGTACTCTTATCCTCCTACTTTAGTTTCTATTTAAAATTAATTCTAAGATGATCCAATCATTCTTGAAATTTCAAAGGCCAAATCTTTGAAATTAATGTTAACCAATATTTTGATAAAAATATAAGCTATTATTTTAGTCAAAAGTTTTTTCAAGGGCTAAATATCCTTGTGATGTAATTGATTATAGTGGTTTGCCCTTGCAGGGAACTTGTACCCATGGTAAAATAAACTTCATTCATCTTACATGTGAAGGGAAAATCTTCGGGCATATAATAATAAAATATAATTTTTGCTATCGAGTATATAGTGAATAAAATTTTTGTCCTTCAAGATAATGCATTATTTTCTATTTAAATGAAATTCTTTTATGAAAGGATGCTTCTCTATTTCCAAATCAAGCAGTTTTCCAGATCAAGTAATCTTTAACCGTTGCATTCCAAAATTCTTGTCTAAAATTTGTCTAGTCCTTCTCTTACAGGAAACTGTGGGTTTCCAATTCTGTATAGTCGCTGGAGTTGGTTGAGAGTTGAGAAGTCTTGATGTCGATGGTGGCGGAGTCTAGGACCCCAAAACAACCACCCTCCCTCTACACCATGGTTTAAAATTGTGCAATATGAGGCTCGCCTTTGCACAATTCCAGTAAAAAACACCTCGATGCTTACGCCTTGAGTTTTTTCCATAAGGCTTGCGCCTCAACTTGGTTGAGGCCCGCCTCGCCTCATTGGCATGAGGCTTACGTCTCGCGCTATATATATTAAAACTTACATAAATCTTGAAGTAAATGCCCGATATTGGACTCCATATGAGAGGAGGAAGGGGAGAGAACAGTTCATCATAATGATGATTCAAATGAAGAACCCCTTAGTGATGACAGTGTTGATGACTTATGAGTTCTTACGTGATATATCATTGTTATTTATTTTTAGAAATTGGAATTATATGTTAATGAAAAGAATATTGGGATTTAAGAAAGATAGAATTTTGAGTTAAACTATTTTTCTTGTTGTCTTATTATTGGGATATTTTGATTTCACTTCATATCTTATGCTGTTTTATATTTTATATTATACACTCATTAGTATATAATTTTTTTTTCATTTTATGTTTATGCAATCTTTTGAATTTGAGGCTTACGCCTCGCCTCACGAATGAAAAACGCCTCAATACCCGAATACGCAATTTTAAACATTGTAGATAAGGGGGTGAACTCCAGTAGTTTTCATAAGGGGGTGAACTCCTGTAGTTTTTATACATATCATTTTCCTTTCTTTTCCATTTATTTTGAACATTTTTATTCATTTTCATATGTCATTTCTTCGTTTGCATATTTCCTTAATACATACATGTATTATATAACGTTCTTTTTCATTCATATACATAATTTCATTCATGTTATTAGATCTTTTTTTTTTCTGTTGTAATAATATTTACATTTATTTATGCATTTAAACTTTCAACATTTCACTCATGATAGTCTTTAAAAAATAAAGTCTTGAAAGTAATAGTATAATACAAAACATTATATCTTATTTGAAAGAATAATACAAAATATTGAATTTTATAATTATAATTACCCACTTGAATGTTCTGGCTTCAATACTTTCCAACTTTCAACTCTTGCGACAATCTTTCCCGAAAATTCTCTTATTAGCGTCGTTTCTTCACATAACACACAAGGTTAGCCAAAATTCTTTCTAATCCATCAATATTAACATTAAGAATTTTTCCAAAAATAGATAAGGTATAAAATTCTTAACTCGTGTCTTTTACCTCGAAGGACCTTTCTTATTTGCTGAGTCAGACTCCCTCAATTTTTTTTTTTGATTTCTTTCCTTCTAAAATTGTCATAAAATAAATTTTAAGGATTTATTCTACAAAGTTTAGCAAAAGACATATTATAAGAAAATCACTTACAAAAAGAGGATTATTCCAACTCAAAATCCTTCTCCTTCCTTTCCCGAATTCTTCAAATCTCTTCATTTGCCCTTAATGAAACACCCTCATTGTTTAGATGAATAATTTGGAAAGGATTTATGCATAAATAAAGAATTAAAAACTGATGCTATCAAATATTTCTGTAATTTTATTTTTATTTGAACAATAGTATATTTTATGTTCTTTTCTTTTTTTTAGCTATCTAATGATGGGAAAGCATCCAATGAACATGATAGGTTGTGCATGGGGCTTGGTAGACCTTTGGTTTGCTGGCTCGATTGGTCCTTTGGCTGCTGCTGGTTCACGGGTTAGTTGTTGGGGCCTTTGGTGATGAATGGAGAAGGTTGGGGTTGAGCTCATTCTCTTAGTTGCTTGAGCTGAAGTTGAGTAGCTCATTAATGTTCTAAAGGTAGCTCATTAAGAAGGATTCAATTTTGGAGTGGACTTGTCCCTTCTCCTTCCCCTTTCTTCTTGTCTCTTGGGAAACCGTGGCTATGCTTACTGTTTTTTGTGCCTTGGCTCCTTGGATTCTCGGCTGGCTGAATTCTGTACCTTGTCTTCTTGGTTCTCACGATGGCTGTTGGATTTCCCGAGCTGGGGGGTTTTCCCGTGGCATTTGGCGCCTTGGTTCCGTGCGGTTTCTTTGGTCCCGTGGCTGCCTCCTCGGTTTTTCAACTGGGTTGTTCTTTCCTATGAAAAGCATTGGGGAAAACCGTGACTTGGTGCTTGGGTTCTTGTGAAAATTAATGAATGTGACTATTGATATTCCCCTATCTTGCCTATAAATATGAGAAGTTTTTGTGAAGAGAGGGAGTTGATTATTTTGAGCAAATTTGCTATTGACCTGCGGGTTATTGGAAAAGCTTGCGAGCTTGTTCCATTCTTCTTCTCATCTCCTCCGGAAATCTTGCGATTGTTAATCTTGATTTTGAAAAGAGTTTTGTGTTCTAGGTTTTCTTGCTTGGGCTCTTGGCGTTGCCGGAGATTGTGGGAGAGTTGTTCTTCCTCTCGAATTGAAGAACATTGTATCTTGCTTTGGTTTTGATCGTCTACTAGTGGAATACAATTGTTTGCTATTGTTTTCCCAACGTTTTCTCCCTATTCTCTCAGTTTTTCCACTGTTTGGTGGCTGTTTTCTATTGAAAACAGTGGAATATTTGTGTTTTGGCGAAGATCCGATAGGAATCACTTGGAATATTCAAGTGGTACCTATCATAGTTCCCATGACTAGATCAATTTCACTTTATTTGTGATTCCAAAATAGAGCTTTTACATAATCTAGTCCCGATGTCTCAGTGTCTTTTGTGATGTTAGTTTAACTCTTCTATGCGTTCATTTCCATTCAGTAGGTTCACTTTGAAAAGAACCAATCACTTTTTGTTGTGTTTATTCCAAGTAATTCCTGCTATGCTATATAATGATTTTTCTTTCCAGATTCCCGTGTCAACTGGAAATGGAGCGTATCCTTTCCCTCTTGAGGTTCCTAGAAACACAAGATTTCTGTTTTCCAGCAAAACAGGCACGCCTGCGAAAGCTATAGCAAAATCAATAGTAAGGTTTTTTTTAAGTTAATTTGGAGAACTGATCAACGTTGTTTCCTAATTGTGATGTATTTCCATATATTTGCAATTTCTTCAATAGTTTGCGCATAAGTTTTGTTGGCTTATCAAATATTTCTGTATGTAACTATAGGTTTTTCTCTTAAAACCTGGTAGTTTGGCGCATGAGCACTTTGAGAGATTGGTGTGCCTTCTGGAGCAGTTAATTCCTCACTTTCCCAGCTTATTTTGTTTTTAGCAAACAACTTTTGGTTATATTTCCGCATTCAATTGATTTACAACAACCTCATTTTCCTAGATATTACCATCCTTCAAATGGAGGCCGTTGGACTTATTCCTTGGAGCGCTTATTGAGATACTTAGTAATTAGCTTTCAAAAGCGCCTTCGGCATGAACAATTGTAAGAAGTCTCTTTTGATGATGGTTACAATAATTAGATTTTCCTTGTTGAGATGTTTGTTCTTATCATCGATATATTGATGCAGTTATGCCAAGGATGACAAACAGGCTGTCTTGTCTTTGGGAGCATTAGAAAGATCTTCTTTTGTTAAAGTGACCCTGAAATTAATTGATCGTGGTCAATACAGCAAAACCGAAACTCTTTCAGAAACAGTTGCTGTTTCAACTTCAGTTTTAGCATATGTGGAGCCTTCTTTGGTCCTTCCTTTCATTGCTTCTCGCTTCCAGTTGGCCCTGGAGACAGTGAGTATAGCTGGATATTTTTTTTTTTCATTTACTGGACTTTTTTACTTTATTCTGAACAACCATCGATTCTCTTTTGTAGGCTGTCAAAAGCCCTTTTTCTTCCTTATTTTATTGTTCTTAGTAAGCATCTAATATGGTGAAGCACGACAACATCTTATTTTTTTGTCTATACTCCTTTTTCTATCTCCAAATAGATGACTGCTACCCACCAGTTGAAAACTGCTGTTACCTCATTGGCGTATGTTGGCCGTGCTCTCTTTCTTGCTTCTTTGTTGCCCTCTCCCCAAAAGGAGGATTTAAATTCTAGTGATTCTTTCATGGATGTTGTTGCAATATCGCTTTCTAATGCATTGCTTGGAATGGATGCAAATGATCCTCCAAAGACCTTAGCAACTATGCAATTAATTGGTTCCATATTTTCCAATGTAAGTATTTTAGTTTTTAATTGTATATGATGCGTAAAATGGATGATAATATCTAAATTTTGTATTCCTCTCTCACGGCAGTTAATTGTAGTGGGTGATAATGAAGATGCCCCCCTATTCCTCCAAAACCTTGCATTATCAGAATGGCTAGATGAGTTTTTTTGCCGCTTATTTTCTCTCCTTCAGCATTTAGAACCAACAAATGTCATGTACGTAGTTACACCAAGCGACTTGTCATTTTTTTTATTTTGAAATTTAGCTGCATTTATTGCTTATTTGTAAATTTGTTAACATATACATGCCCTTTTACTTTGAGACCTGTAGGAATGATGGTGTGCAGACTTCCATCACTTCAGGAACTTTCCTTGTTGAGGACACCCCTTATTACTTTTGCATGTTAGAAGTTCTGCTAGGGAAACTTTCGAAACCATTATTCAATCAGGTTGGTAAGCTTTCAGTATTGTCAAATACTGCCACCAAGTTATTCAATTTGCTCCATCTTGATTTGGATCATAGCATGTGGATCGTATAAGTATTTTTCATCTACTATCCGTCTTCTTATATGTTCCAGGTATTGAAGAAAATTTCCAGATTTGTGAATTCAAATATTCTTCCTGGTGCTACTGCAGAAGTTGGGCTTCTTTGTTGTGCTTGTGTACATTCTAACCCAGAAGACTCGGCTGCCAACCTTATCAAACCACTGCTGCAGTCTGTAACCTCTTCTTTACAAGGGACGCCTACTTACGAATTTGGTAGAGAGGATTCATCTTCATCAACCAAGGTCTTTATTTGATCATTCTGTTGTTGAATTCTCAAGTATCAGTATCTCTCTTATTTAATTTGTCCTAATTGCAGGCTACACTTTCCCCAGCTCTTGAAATAGCAATTGAGTACCATTTAAAAGTGCTAGCTATTGCCATCAGTTATGCAGGCCCTCAGCTACTTCATCACAAAGATGAGCTGAAAGAAGCAATTGCCTCTGCATTCCGGGCTCCTTCATGGAAGGTTAGTTAGTGGGCATACGGTACCATGTCTTGAATCAATTAATTCTTAAGTTTGTGGATGCTGCATGTTTTTTTCCTGGATTTGTTTTCCTTTCTGTATTCAAATATGTTATTTTTTTTATCAATGGTAACCTCAATCTTTGATTAACCGACAGGTTAATGGAGCTGGTGATCATGTTCTTCGTTCTCTCCTTGGAAGTTTGGTTCTCTATTATCCAATTGAGCAATACAAGTATAATTATTCATTCAATTATATTTCTTTTCTAAAGGAGAACAAATTGATTGTCCAAGTTGTGAATTTTGTTGACATATTGCAATTTTTCTGCATGCTTAGGTCATTGCCAGAGAAGGATGGAGCTTCCATTTTAGAAGAATGGGGTTGCTCAAAGAATGAAAATAACAGCTCGCTTCCAAAGTGGCACATCCCTGGAAAAGAAGAGCTTTCATTTGCAAATGAGCTGTTGGTTTATCATTTTCAAGCAGCTTTAGATGATCTTCTTGAAATATGCCAGACAAAAGTTCATGTTGATGCAGGTAAGCATGATGTGTGATTTGCAGTCTGGTAATCTTGGCTCAATAGCTTTCAATATCTGTGTAAGAAGGAAACACAAGCATCTTTTAAAAGATTTGGGGGATGAGGGTTTTCTTTGAGCATGTACAGGATTTCATACGTGCCATTGAGTGTGGGGTTTACTAAGCGGGTCTAGAAGCTCTGTTCAAAGATGCTAGAACTATCTTGGTTGGTCAGTTTTCAAGTAAAAATGTATATTCGCCCCAAATGCATGCAAGAGGAGCCCTCCCGCTCCATCTCTCGATCTTGGACACACGAATGAAGCAGAAGGACTAGTATTCGACAATGAAAGTCGGTGGAAGGACCATTATTCCTCAGAATTCCGATAAAAAAAGGTCGTGGTGGGAACCTGTATTCCTCATAATTATGGTAATGATGATCGATGGTGGAAACCTATGGCGGTGTGCTTGCCGGCAGGATTTGATATAGATGCAGAGGATGGAAGAAAATTTGGGGGCAGAGGAACTTGACAAAAGTTGTCCAGATGCACGCACCTCAAGCTCTTGCTTGAATCCTCTCGGTTCCACCCAAGACACACACGAGAGGAGGCTACCACGTGCTACAAGCTTTAGGGACGCACGATGTTGCTTGGTTCCGCCCGGACACAAGTGTAGAATCTTCTGTCTGCACGCCTCTTTCTTCCTGTTTGGTCGCACACATGCAAGAGGAGTTCATGAGACTTTCATCTCTCTCGATCGAATGCAGAGACCGTAGGATGAAGCAGTCTCCCTCCTCTCGGTTGGACATATGTAGGAGCGAACAAGCCAAGAACCTGCTCCCCTTCATTTCAGAAAGTCCGACTGTAAAAAAACTCAGAATTCTGGTCAAGACAATGAAAGCTCTGATACTATATCATACAAAACTATCATACAAAACTATCAGAGATTTAGAGAGGAAAAAAGCTTAATTTTATCATACAAAACTATCACTATTTATAGATCTATACAGGATATCTTAATAAATAAACAAATAATTATAGAAGAATGCATAATTGTCCTAATATAATCCTTCCTGAATCAGCCACCTGATTATGGAATGAGATCGGCGTGATCCAGGTGGCCTCACCTGGATCCCCATTATGGCCATAGGATCAAGAGCCATGGGACGGCTAGGATGGCTGGGACGGTATTTGACATTTGATGATGTTTGTTGCATTGTTGTGATGCTCATTATAAAATAAGGTCATTAATACTTTGGCAGAGGTGACAAGTTGTTACCGATGGCTTTGAAGCCATGAATGGGGAATATGGGCAGTAATGCTTCTTGTTGCATTTATCCTGCACAACTTGAGCGTATCTTCGTGATTATTTTTTGGGAAAGCAAAGCAGCTGACAAGTATTTTGAAATGAAGCCTACATACCCTTATTTGAAACTTGAGGACCAAAACAGAGTTTTAGGGAACCTTAAGAAGTGCAGAATGCATTTACCCTTTACTTATCTAGTCCATCACTTTTCTTCCTCACTATAATAGTTGTCACCATTTCCCTTTCTGAATTTAAGACGGTGCATATTATCTATTAATTAATGTTCTTATTCCTTTTGCAGGGAATGAGAAGGAACTCTTGAAAGTGACACTGTTGCGTATATACTCATCATTGCAGGGTGTTATGTCATGCTTGCCTGAGATGCGTCCATCTCTCAGAAGCACAAGTATTACAGATCAGGATTACAATTTCTTTTTAATTGCTGGGGCAGTTGGCTCTCCAGTTGGTAATTCAGAAATGAGGGAAAGAGCTGCTCAACAAGTACATGTGGCTTGCAGGTTTGTCGGATTAAATTAAGTATTCATCAGTCATATTTGGTATGCTAAGTGCCTTCCTTTTGAGCTTTTTGCAGATACTTGCTAAAAGAGAGAACAGATGATAGCATTCTGTTGATACTTATTATTCGCATAATTCATGCATTAGCTAATTATGGTATGAATGCACAATGTGAAGTATATGGTTAACTTCTGTCTAGGATGGTCTTATATGATGAAAAATTATGGTTGTTTTTTATTACAGGAAGCTTGGAGTATGAAGATTGGTTAAATCATATTCAGGCTTGGAAATTGGAATCTGCTTCAATAATTGAACCTCCATGTAATTTCATTACTTCTTCCCATGCGCTTGGAAAGAGAAGGTAAAAAATGTTTGTCGAAACGTTGTTCTCTATTTATTCTTCTTTTCCGATATATTGTTTATGCAATATCGATGGACACAGTTTTTTGAAAGTGTATTCTGTTTTCCAGACCCAGGTGGGCGCTTATTGACAAGGCATACATGCATAATACATGGAGATCATCACAGTCCTCATATCATAAATTTCGTGCTGATACTAGTTTGGCTCCATCAGAACACATGGTTCCTCTGATGGATGATCTCTTGGAACTCTCTTTGCACAACTATGAGACTGTTCGTTCGTAAGTGGCTTTAAGTACGAGCCTATTATGTATAACCATTCATGATATTATTTTTCTCCAGTGGTCATCACTTTGGTGAACTTCAACAAGTTTCCTTGATGAATCAAGTGCACCAATAATCTCAATAATAAAATTCAAATGGAGTTGCTTATGCTGCACATGAAGCTTTTATTTTATTTTGTCGTGTGCTTTTATATGTATGAAATCTGATACTATTAGTTTCTTTCTATCCATGGTAACCATTGGAATGTTATAGAATCATCCTTGTTCTCTTCACTAAATTATGAATTTTTTTTTCCCTGTTCTATCCATACTTTTCATCAACAGTATTTGTTCCCTGAATAAGTTGGTTATATTATAGATACTGTGGATTCAGCCCCACGCCATGATAGAATCATCCTTGTTCTCTTCAACAAAATATGAGATTTTTTTTTTTAAAAAAAAATTTGGCGACTTGCTTTTTCCATACTTTTGCTTATAGATACTGTTGATTTAGCCCCTCCCCCTCTTCTCTACAATCCAGTCTGCATCCTACGCACACACAGTTAATTCCCGTCAGAAGAGCACTCGCAAAAAAAGAGAGAAAAAGGATAAAAAAATAGATTGTATTTAAGTTTCAATTTCCTCTAATTGAATTTGTCAATTTGACTTTTAGGCATGCTGCGAGATCTTTAGCAAAGATGTTCAAGCGCTGGCCACCATTTATTGCCAAATCTGTTCTCATAATGACTCAGTATCTTTCTAATAAAAAAACTTCAGAACATGTGGTGTTAGGCTCTTGTGCAGTTCTTTCCATGAAAACTGTTCTCGGGCATATGACAACGGTAAGACTCAAACATTGATTTGCATTTTAAGTATATTCATAGGATAATTGCTTATATAATAGTTGTCACACTGTTTAGGATGCAACATCCTTATCTTCATTTGTCACGGGTCTTCTGGCTAGGTAAACATTTTACTCTTTATCAATTGCTCTCTTTCATAGCCTTTTTTTTAAATTATTTTGGAACATTAATCTCACTTCATGGGGAATTTTCTGAAGCTCCCATCATGAATCGCTGAAAGCTCAGAAAGCTATCACTGAGGTATCTTTTTTTAGCTGATTCGAAGAAGCCATTCCTGTTTCTTTAAGTTAGCTTCCCTTTCATTTGTCATCTATTAATTGGTGTTGGTGGGGTTCTCAGTTATTTGTTAAGTACAATATCCACTTCTCTGGTATATCAAGGGGCTTCTTCAAGAACTCAGAAAATCTTGGGGATGCAGCAGGATTTGAAGATTTTGTTTCTAAAATTACTTCATTGAGCTTTGACGCTACAAGCATGCACTGGCGGTACTGATTCTATGTGCATCTCTTCCCTCTAAATGAAACATCTTGCCTGTGATATTCATCTATCATTTTAGTGCTGCTTTTCTTTTTACAACTAAATCTAACAAGGCACAGTTTTTTAGCAAGCTGCCATCCTTGGTTTATATTTTTCTGCAAGTCATTTGACTAATTGGTGATGCATGATATAAATGGAATTCAGGTATAATCTGATGGAAAATAGAGTACTACTTTTGTTGATCTTGTCATATCGAAATTGTTCAAGTGTGTCTGAAAAACTTCTCAGCCAAACTGCGGGTCAGTTATTTCAAGATTGTTGAAATGATATCATGATTAAAAATATTTAGGTTTTTATTAATTTCAGGCGGCTGCTTAGCTGATTATTTTCAAAATTTGATTTGCAGCCTATTTCAATTTCTAATATCCTATTTATCCCATTTCAGGACATTTTTTACGAAATTTAAGAAGTCAACTTCCTCAGTCAAGGATGCTTGCAATTTCTGCATTAAACTCTTTATTGCAGGGTGCTCCTTACAAAGTCAATAGTCAAGAACTTCGGCATCCCATCGTTAATGGAAGAGAAAATATGAACTCATCTATTGGAATATTGGGTGAAATACTTGAGGAGGAGAATTTTTTCAATGAGACACTTAACTGTCTCTCCCATGTCCATATTATTTCTGACAATGACAGTTTCGCATCCAAAGGAAGTCATGGCGCGTCATCTTTTCAGAGTGTGACAGACAAAGCGATAACTTTTTTTTACTTTGACTTCTCAGCATCTTGGCCACGCACTCCCAACTGGATGTCGTCAGTTGGGGGTCATACATTCTATTCCAGCTTTGCAAAGATTTTTAAACGATTGGCCCAAGAATGTGGTACACCAGTTTTGCATGCAATTCAGAATGCCCTAGAAGAGTTTTCAGGTTCAAAAGAAAGGGCAAAGCAGAGTGTTGCTGCTGAAGCTCTCGCTGGTATACTTCATTCTGATATTGACGGTCTTCCAGAAGCATGGGATAGTTGGATAACGTTTCAGCTGGAGAAGCTTATCATAGCACCAGCCGTGGAATCAATACCTGAGTGGGCAGCTTGTGTTCGTTATGCTGTTACTGGGAAAGGGAAGTATGGTACACGGGTTCCTCTTCTTAGGCAAAGAATTTTAGACTGTTTAGCAAGAGATTTACCACAGACGGTGACAAGCAATGTTATGGCCAAGAGATATTCTTTCCTTTCAGTTGCACTAGTTGAAATATCTCCACAAAGAATGCCTGCTGAAGAATTGGAGTTTCTTGAAAAACTTCTGGCAGAATTGCTCGATAACATGAGCCACTCATCTGCCCAAGTAAATCTCCACTCACCATTACTTTTGGACAGTCCAAAATTTTTATTTATCTTTCAGTGTTTATATTTATGGAGTACCAGTTCTAGTAGTTTTTAAGTGTTTCTAAGCTCTTGAAGTTTTTGTTGTTTTTGGGGAGTAAATAATCAAATGATCCTTCAATTTTTAGGTGCGCCGTGCCTATTTTTGTTTCAAAATTTTTTAAAGTGTTCAATCTTGTCTCTCAACTTAATTTAGTCTCTTAACCTACCAAATTTGAATCAAATTGGTCTTACCTATCTACTTTGATAGAAATTATAAAAGACTATATTATTACTTAATTGATCATGATGCTAGCATATGCACGTCTAATTAAGGTAACATTTTGATCATTTTCTCTTTGATTATGATACCAAACTTAAACTTGTGTTGTGATTCAATTTAAATTGCACTTTATCTTCCAAGATCAAGATCATTTGCACAAAAGTTAATTAAAATGTACAAAAACAGTAACACTTTTGTTCATATAAAACCTTAAGCAAGAACACTAAATGAGATATCACCAATATCAAAAAACAGTAAACATTTTGAGAAGATTTTCTCCTCTTTGAAACAGCGAAAGCCACTTGTAAATTTCTGTACTTATCAATTGAATTGCTTCATATGCCTGCAAACAATTGTTTGATTAGAGAAAAAAATTGTTTATCAGTAATAATCCTACCTCAAGTGGGATAAATGCTTGATGTTGTTGTAGTAGTACTAGTAATCCTACCTCAGTCTCACATTACAGTGGTTATGCAAAGGATCTATATTTCAAACCACAAGGATGTATAAAAAAATGTAAATAGCAACTTCACTAATTTCACAGCCATTTAGAAATGTAAATAGGAAGAATCTATGTTCAAAACCAATCACTGATTTCACAGCCACCGATAATACAGGAATCAATCAGAAGAAGAAATCAAATTACGTGGTTCGAGTTGAGTGAACTCTATTTTTACAGTGCAACCTCTCTCGCAATCTCTTTATTAATCAATGAAGATATATACAAATGATTAGAGAATTCAGTTTCCAATTTTGATATAAACTTGACCGGCAAGTAGAATTTGAAAAAGAAAGACGGACAACTATTCTAGGAATAGTGAATCCAAGAACCACATATTCAGACATCTTCACGCCCCTTAATCAGTTAAGAGTAGAAATATACCTTTGATTTGGCAAACGGCCATCGTGCGGAGGATGTCGAGGAAAGGATGAAGAAAAACCGAGCAATACCTAACCTTTGATTCATGCCAATGATTGCTCCTTGTGGCGAACCTCTTTCAAAAGCTTATACGAATTCTTGCGGTAACCCCTATCCTAATTTTGCCAAAATGAGAAACCTCTCACGTTTGACTGCCCGAATTCTCTCTTGATTCCATCTCAACTGCCTCATTTTCTTTCTATATTCAAGTTAGCTTTAAAACAAAAGCTATATATATATATATATGAAAAAATCAAGTGAGTTAACTATTAAATCAAACCTTAATAATTAAGTGTAATGAGTTACTTTATCTAATTACAATTAATGCTAATTGTTATTTAAATATAAATCACTCATATCAACTTGTTTGTTATGGTCCTCAACACCTTATGCATGATGCAACTGGTCAGCATATGCCATGTTTTATCAGGTCTGACGAAGCGTATACTTATTTATTCGTGTTGTGAGTTGCAATAGTTGTATTCGTGTAGCAGTTTATGCCAATATTAGTGCGATTTCAGGGAAATATGAAATATGTCTAGGTTCATTACTATGTTTTTGGTTTGTACATGTAATTGTAGTTGTTACGTTAGGCCTTCGAAACTTTTAATATATTAGAGAATTAAACGTTACATTTTACTGTATTATTCTCTATACGATAATGATGCTAATCCCTAGATATGATCATGTCTATCTTTTCCTTATGCAATGGTCTGCCTGTTTGAGTTTCACACTGTTAATTAGGTATGGTATATGTTTCACAAGAGTTGATATTCAGTTTTAAACCTTTAATATTAAGTTGTTCCAGTTATATTTAAATGAGAAGATTAGCATCTCCATGCTTGGATTTGTTAACCATATTTTTCTTGTCCAGGCCAGCCAATCTTTCTTTAATCTGGTTTCAATAAATAAATTTATATTGTTGTCTTTTCTTTTTTTCCCCATGAATTTTGTTGATGAATTATACTTCCCCCCAAGTTTATTATGCCTTTTCTGTGATCGTCTAGTGAAATTTGGATGAATTGTTTTCAGGTGAGGGAAGCAATTGGTGTTACTCTTTCTATCCTATGCTCGAACTTAAGACTCTCTACAACTTACTACAGTAAGGATCCAAAAAGGGGCGAAGACAATGTCATGATCAAATCATTGCAAACCGAAGATTGGGCTAAACTTTTAACAGAAAGAGCCTCTGAATCTGCAATAAATATACAGAATTCCAGCCAGTTAGAAAGCATGGAGACTTTATCTGATCTATATGAAAATGGCTTAAAAAACAATGAATCTAAGACTGATATTAGGAGAATGGAAATGGTTGTGATTTTTCTGTTATTTTTCCTAGTGAAGCCTCCGAGTAATTTTTTAATCATGGACTAACTGTTTCGTTCTAATCCGTGCAGCTGTTCCATTTCATTATCTCATCTCTTAAGTCTGGAAGATCTTCATATTTACTGGACGTAATTGTTGGACTCCTGTATTCTGTTATTTCCTTGCAGGTACTTTAGAAGCATGCTTATCACAACTTTAGTTTAAGAATCCAGTAACGTTCATTTGACTTTGTAAATAACTACTATGTTAGCACTCGTATGGTGATATTTTAACCAGGCAGTTGCTTTTGGCTTGTTCCTTTGCTTCATTCTGAGATCACTTTGCTATACTAATATAACACATTAGATCTGTTAATCTGTATTTGTGTTTAAATTTGATTATTTATCATCAGTGTTAAGAAATATGGTTAAAAGTGATGTGTTCAACACCTTAGAAAAGCTAGCATTTGCCCCTATGAGGCCAAAAAAAATAAAATATTCACCAGTTACCATCATTATCATCCATGGACCCTTATTGCATGAAAAGCCTGGCCTTTTGCAGGTGAAAATACCAAATGGTTTCTTTCTTAGGTGTAATGCATGTTGAATCTGACTGGCAAAATACTATTGCTCTGCTGATTCTTGGAAGATCATTTAATGTTAGTTGAACTATACAAATAAAGGTTGCTGTGTCATCGTAATCTGACACTTTAAAGCATTATTGTTTTATCTTCAATATCTTTCCATGCATGGTTCTCCATATGGCCGGGGAGGAAAATAGTCTGTCATTAGTTTGCATTGCTCTTGTTGCACTGTCATTTGTGATCTGCTGAGCATTCATATAAACTTTGCTAGTAAAAAATTATGCAAGCTTCTGCACTGGTATTTACATACACCAGGGACTAATGTTTGCATGCTTTAACAACCTTGTGATTCGTCAAATTTTCCATTTCTTCTGTAATGAGGACATGGCAAATACGGATACATTAAATCATGATTGTGATGAGCTTATTCCTTGAGATTAATGAAATGTGGTTCTACTGTTTTTCTTGACATCCAACACCAACACTTAAGTCTTGATCTTATCCCTTAGCTAAATCAGCCACCTACCTGCCATTGAATGCTGGTGCTATGTGTTCTATAGCTATGGTGGTTACTGACGAAGGAAATAAGAAAGATCTTAAACGAAATGAACTAAATAGAATTGGTTAATTACCTTTAATATGAGGAGTTTTGTAATTTTTTTTTCCAGAAGTTTGAACTTAAGGGCTTGGCTATGAGTAGAAAGAAATGGGTGATAGGGGTTAAGCAGGCAAGAAAGAAGGTAGCGAATCTCCTTTTATAGTTTTTCTGACTTTCCAAATCAGATTTTATTGCTGTTGATGCGATTTGATCATGTTGGGGTCTTTCTGTTTTCAAGGCTTGGGGGACGGTGTGCTAGTTTAAATGGTATAGACACGGTGACAAAGATAAGTGTCTGAATGAAGTTGAATTCTGATCTTCTGATAGTTCAGCTGATTTGAAATGGATGGTCTTTTCTGAGTGAGCCGAGCATTAAAACCCAGGTGAAGTGCTATGATAATGGTTTGCTAATGGTGAATTAAAAAAGTGTATCTGTATAAAATAGAATTTTCAGTTAACTGATTGCTGAGTCAACATAAACAGAGTGGATTCTTGTTCTGTGTGAACTGCCTATGTGGAAACGCAGTATTTGAGATCATCAAGAAAGGCCAGACAATTGTTTTGACTTTCTCAAACGAAGAGACTTGATTACTATAAGGCCACCTTGATTGATGATCTAAAGCCAGTTGATAAATTGTCTGTAAAAAGTACATGGTAACTAAAAGTAAAATGTTGTTTCTTCTTAGGTCTCTAGTGTGACTTCACCTTAAATTAGGAAAACTAATGACCTGTAGCAAAATGCTTCACTGTCTTTCTGCCATATGTTTTTAGCTGATTTGATGCATCGTTTTAACTTGTGTATTATAGACTATCTCCTTCACGCCACTTGTATGCAGGAAACATCTGATAAAGATTTATCGACGTTGGCAAAGGCATGTTTTGAATTGCTGAAGTGGAAGATTTTACCTCGTCCGTTTCTTGAAAATGCTGTCTCTAAGATCCTTTCTTCTATCAATGATCCCAATTGGCGGACTAGATCGGCATCCCTCTCATATCTCCGTACCTTCATGTACAGGTTGGTATTTCTGCTCGCCTAACTTTTTGCGCTACATAATTTTCATGAGGTACCATTTAGCTTAGTAATTTTCAACTATGGGTGTTCTTCAGTTTTTGGTTTCATGTTGCTAAGTTGCATATTTTCCTCACAAAATGAGATTAAAATCTCTCAGTAGTTTCTTATTTACAATCCAATATGTTTTCTAAAAATTTTATCTGAAACTTCAAAACTTTCACAGAAAACTTTAACAGTAAGGCCGGGGCGCAAAATTTTGAAGCCCACAGTATGACAGTAATCAAGAAATATATCTTAGTTTTTTTACTCAATTTTAAATAAGAGGTTTGCTATGATTGTAATAAATTATTTTTTAATGATAAAATCTAATTTCAAAATTTGTTTGGATAATTTATTATTTTTTCATAATTTTTAGATCAAAATTTGAACTAGATTTAGATTTGAAACCTCATTAGAAATATCTATCTAGTAGTATCTATGTGCGTTGATTTGCATGTTCTGAATCGTGCGATAGTGGCATATGGTGGTTTTGGTACGAGGAGTAAGAGATGCTAGGAGAGTCAGAAAACTGAGTATTATGGTATAGAGTGAAGAAGTATAAGAATGAGAAAATCAGAATGTAATTTCAATGATTTTGAAGTATCATTGTGCTAGAAATTTAGAGTGGAATCCACGGAGGGGATAAAAATACCCTTTTGAGAAACCTTCAAGTGAATACTTTCTGGTATTTATTTGATCTTCTTTCTGAGTTACGTCTCTTTTATTTATCTTTAGAGACATTGGAGTTCTCTTTTATGTTGAGAGTAGGTGTGCTTAGATTTGAGGATTGGCGAGTATTTTTGTTTTGCACCTCATTTTAAGCTTTTGTAGTTAGTTGATTGGACACTATGGATGTAGACTTAGTCTAAATTATGGAAATCTTGATGTACTTCTCTTTTGTGTTTGTTTTGTGGTTCACTATGTTGCCCTGATACGGATACGGCGACACGGATACGCACGATACGGATATGGGACACGGCAATTCTTAAAAATACAGGACACGGATACGGCGCGGATACGACATTATAATATATAAATCATACATTACAACAACAACATCAAGCCTTTATCCCACTACGTGGGGTTGGCTACATGAATCCTTTTTCTCCATTGTGTCATATTAAAAGTCAAATTCTCGTTTAAATCTAATAAAGAAAGGTCATTCCTAATATTTTCTAACCAAGACTTTTTAGGTCTACCCCTACATTTCTTAACATAAGTCAAATCTAATACATCTACTCTCCTAACCGGGTCATCGGAAGGCCGCCGTTTTATGTGACCAAACCATCTAAGGCGACTCTCTCTAATCTTATCTTCTACTGGAGCTACTCCAACCTTTTCACGTATATGCTCATTTCGTATCCTATCTCTAAGGGTAAAGCCACTCATCCACCTGAGCATCCTCATCTCTGCCACACTTAACTTAGTATTATGCTTCTCTTTTAATGGCCAACATTCGGCACCATAAAGCATTGCAGGCCTCACTACCATCTTATAGAATTTTCCCTTAAGTTTGAGGGGTACATTTCTATCACATAACAAGCGCGATGCATTCCTCCACTTCAACCATCCAACTTGAATTCTGTTGATAATATCCCCATCTATTTCACCATCACTCTGAACAATAGATCCAAGATATCTAAAACGTGTACTCTTATTAATGACTTGATCGCCTAAAGTCACAATCCCCTCACTAGGTCTATTACTACTAAAATTACACTCCATATATTCCGTTTTAGATCTACTCAAGCGAAAACCTTTAGACTCTAAGGTTGACCTCCATAATTCAAGTTTACCTTCAACTCCCTCTCTAGTCTTATCAACAAGAAGAATATCATCAGCAAAAAGCATACACCAAGGTACATCATCTTGCAAATGTCTAGTGAGAACATCCATGACTAAAGCAAAAAGATATGGGCTTAAGGCTGATCCTTGATCTAACCCAACCGAAATAGGGAAATACTTGGTCAATCCACCTTGTGTTTGAACACAAGTAATAGCTCCTGCATACATATCTTTAATGATTTGAATATAAGCATTATTGACTCCTTTCTTTTCAAGAACTCTCCATAGCACTTCTTTTGGAACTTTATCATATGCTTTTTCTAAATCAATAAATATCATATGTAGATCCTCCTTATTTTCTCTATATTTCTCTATCAAACCTCTTAATAAATGTATGTCTTCCATAGTCGACCTACCCGGCATAATTCATACATTAAAAATAACAAATTAATCAAAGCATAATATTTGAAAAGATAAAAAAAATGAAAGCAACAACATTTGTAGCATTGTATCTTATAATATCAAAATAAAAGTAAGCATTAACTATTTAAATGTCTAGTACAAAAACATAAATTGTCTAACAGATGAAGTTTTTAATTAGAAGTAAGAAGGATCGACACAATTAATCCACATGAATTTGAAACATGAAAATTTTTAATAAAAAGTATAGATATGTTGAGTTTATGCCGGGGGTCCAAGGGGGCGCCCCCTGGCGGGGTTTGACCTGCCCGAGCAGTACCGAGCGGTATCCGAGTGATACCGAGTTCCGGTACCGAGCAGTACTGAGTTATATTATCGCTCGGTACCGAGCGGTATCGAGTACCGAGCAGTACTGAGTTCTAGTACCGCTCGGTACCGAGCGGTACCGAACAGTACCGAGCGGTACCGAACAGTACCGAGCAGTACCGAGTAATACCGAGTACTGAGCAGTACCGAGTACCAAGCGATACGCGTGTCCGATCAAATTTAAATAATATTTTAATTGGACACGGCAAAGCCGTATCTGACACGTATCCGTGGCATGTCGGAGGCGTATCCGTATCCGACATGTGTCCGATACAGCATGCCTCATAAATAGGCGTATCCATGCAACATAGGTGGTTCATTATAATCTCTCATATTTAATACATCCACATAAAAGTTTGGCACTATTTTCCTGACAAGCAGCAGCCAAGTGGGTCTGCTTTCTAGGCAACGTCAGTGCAGGCATGGCCGCACAACAGTAAGGGAGATCCGTGGTGGCTCCAAAACAGCTTTAATAGAAGGAAAATGATAATGCTTAGTTCCACAGAAATATGTGTGCTCTATTGAGAGAGGAAAGGGAGTTTCTATTTAATGCTTCAGACCTCTTCTTTAATGAGACGAAGATATGGAATTCAAATATGACAATTTCCGGTGCGAGAATAGCTTAAATGAGGATTAGCTTATAGTTCAAATGCTGATTATTGGAAAAGAATAATGCTTGCATCATCCGCAAGTTGTACACATTTTTTTTGCAAAAATTAGTTGAAACATTGCATACGATATCTCTTTAAGTGCAATTTATCTAGTCTTCTTGCAAGCCGTTTTGTTAAATCAACAGGTAAATTCTTTTTTGTCTCTCTTTTGAGACGCCATGAAACATTTTAATAGAATGACTCCTACTTGATGTTTCTGACCATGTTTGTTTTGTTTCAACAGGCACACATTCTTACTTTCTGTTTCAGAGAAAGTTCAAATCTGGAACAGCATTGAGAAACTCCTTGTTGATAACCAAGTAGAGGTAAGTCAATCTCTATGAATTGGATCTAATCTACAAACATTGCTGGATTTTTCCTAGAAACTCCTTGATTGAAGAAATTTCATCATGATCAATCTTTATACCATGAACTTTGTGATATATTTGGAATTGTTAGCACCCACTTCTTTCTTTAAATTTATGTATTATATCTTAATTTCATTTATAAGTCTGAATTTACTTTTTGAGTGATTGTCATGCATCATATCTTAACTTCTTTTTCAAGTCCTACAATATATGGTTTATTTTCTATTTCTTCTCTTCTTGCCGTAGGAACAAATATTTTCCTCTACTATTTTAGTTTACTGTAATTTACTATTTTTACAAATAATATTTTCTGAATTCCAGGTGAGGGAACATGCCGCGGGGGTTCTGGCAAGCTTAATGAAGGCTGGAGATGAAGAGCTTTCAGCGGTTTTTCGAGATCGGGCATTTTCAGAAGCACAGTCGATCATCAGAAAAAGGAAGCAAAGGTTAAGAATCTACTCAGATTATGCCTTCATTTCGATTGCAGGATGATCTGTATTTGTTGCTTAGTTTGGATGCTGGGAATTTATCGGAACGCAAGAGTTAAAAAACTTGAAACAACGGATGTAGATGGATAGTCGAGCCCAAAAATCGGTTTTTATTTTTGGTTGTTTTGTTTCAAGTCATGCAGGTTCGAAGTAATTCAAATCCCATGGTGTGGCCAAATTGACTGTATTTGTATGCGATAGTTTGTGAAGGAATTAGCCTTAAAAGTAACTTTATTGAAAATAAGTGCAAGAAGTTTACATCAAATAAAATACCAAAAATAATTTTTTCTATCGTCATTTCACTCTGCATCTATTTGTTCTCTGAAAATTAGAGGCAGAGAAGTATTCTCGGTTTACATGCCTCCTTTTGTCATGCAAGACTAAAGTTACCTTCTTCAATTGCAGAAAATCGGGATCTGGTCAATCTACCGCTTCTATACATGGCGCCGTTCTCGCACTATCTGCTTCTGTGCTATCGAGTCCATATGACATGCCCAGGTATGCTTGGACGTAGTTCGAAAACCTGTAATCTGTTTTTATTTTTCTTCTCAATTCAGATAGGATTATTATTCATTTTTTCGTAGAAGGCTCTTTGAGTTCTCATATATTTTTAGCTTTCTGGTTTCAATCATTCTTCGCATTTCTGGTATCATTTGAAGCAGCTCCCACCATATGCTTTTCAGATCTTTTCTTGCCAGTTTGAACTCTCTAAATAACTTCCGTTTTTACCTATTGAGAATATGGAAAGTTCAACAAAGATGTGTTCTGAAAATTCATTTCCGGGGCCAGTTTTATTTGGCATGCTTGATTAATGTACTTGGACTCTTTGCAGCTGGCTGCCAGATCATGTAACGTTGCTGGCCCGATTCATCACAGAGCCCTCTCCCATTAAATCTACGGTTACAAAAGCAGTTGCAGAGTTTAGGCGAACTCATGCGGATACCTGGAGCATTCAAAAGGATTCATTTAACGAAGAACAACTGGAGGCAAGCTCCTTCCATCCTAATAAGATTCTTCAGTTTAGATTATATTCCTGTTAATAACTTAAAATGCATACATGGCTGCAGGTTCTAGCGGACACATCATCGTCGTCTTCATATTTTGCTTAGAGGAGACCAATTCTGTATCTCTGTACCATAATTATTTATTCATAAACATTTGTTACCGAAGGAAATAGAAAGACAATAAGCAAGCATTCATGCTATTCAACAGCACCAGATGCATCTTAGCTACAGTTATTCTTTCAGATTTCAGTGATCGTACTAGCTAGCTTTCTCATTTAAACAATATGATTCATGAGATCATCCGATAAATCCCAAAGAACACACTCCGAACCAAACACGCCAGCATCCTCCTTGTTCCCACCCTTAACACTTTCATACTCCTCCGATTCGTCCTCCTTGCCCTTCAAGAGGTGATTCTCCTCCACCGCACCACTACCTCCGCCGCCACCAGTGCATGTGCTCCACGTGGAACCTTCGCCGTCGTTCGCGTATACCGATGGGTTTCCGTACCTGTACCCCTGGTCGATGGTCATTGGGTACATTTCACACAGCAAACTATTGTCGTCAGGTTCCCCATTAGTCATGGTCCCCCACCCCTTGACTGGGCTAGGTTCCCGCATGATGGCTCGGGAGAGGCCCATTTTGATTTTTTGAATGGTTTCCTCTCCATTAAACTCCTCAACCAGGGTAGGCTCTACGGACGGCTGGGGTGGCGGAACTGTAGTACTAGGGTAGCCTCCTACACTGTAGCCGGAGGAGAAATCAATGCGCTTCTTTGTAAGGAGATGAAGCATCTCGTCCTTGAAGCAACCGAGGGCGGCCTCTGCAAGGTGGGCGACCTGCGGTGGAGCGAGGGTGGTGGCGATCTCCGCCATGAGGTGTGAGAAAGGCTTGTGTGTCACGGGGTCGATTCCCATCCCCGAGAGCTTCTTCTTCAGCTTTGTGTTCCAGTGATTCTTTACATCGTTGTCCGTCCTCCCTGGTAGTTGTGCAGCTATGAGTGACCATCTATCAAGTAAGATTTTATATATCTTAGCGAAAGCAATTCCTATAAGCAATTACTCATCTTCAAATCTATTACGTGCCTGTTGCCGACTACGGAATGGAGTTTAACTATAGTCTGCTCCTCAGTCTCCGAAAACTCGCCGTGCTTGAGGTCCGGTCGGAGATAGTTAGTCCAGCGCAGCCGGCAGCTCTTTCCGCATCTCTGCAGTCCTATCGTGTCATGTTGGTAATTTTTATTATGCGCAGTTTGAGACTAAAAAACTAATTAAATTATTATGGATACCGGCATTCTTGGGTACAAGGCGCCAATTGCGGGTTCCGTGCTGAGCGATGTAGGAGGAGAGCTTGTTGTCTTCCTCCATGGTCCACTGTCCCCTCTTCACGTTGTCCTTTTCACAGCACGGAATCCGGCCCATCTCCCCTTCCACTTTCACCTCTCTCTCTCTCTAACCAGTTCACAACAGAACTTTTACTATTTTTCCCAATTTTAGCACAAATTACAAACGATATGATAACGATACTAATTCGTATATCAAAGCTAGAATATTCTTATTAAGTGTAATGTGTGGACGGGGTGCATTTATAATAGAAGCAGACAATAGATTCAGGGGTTCACGTGTGGGCGAACGGGGGTTAATTTGGATTAAAGAATTCAACGCCCGTTGAGCGCGTGATGCGCGGGCAGGTTGCTCACCCACAAAATGCCGGGGTCAACCCCCTCCACATCTTTTTCCTCTCTTCATCTGGATCTCTTTTCTCTCTCTCTCATGTTGACTCCTTGACGTACTTTCAAAGGGTTGTTTAGTTCGAGTACTTCCATTTACAGAAAATAAACCACTCAGGATATGATACGCATGGCTTCTAAAATTTTAGAGGTTTTAGACAGGAGAAAAATTGGATATCTTAAATTTTGGCACGTTTAATATTAGAGATTCCTCCGTATTTATGGCATATGTCACTCTAAGAAACCTATAAATATGCATCAACTCCATACATGAATGAGGGAGTTTAGACCATTGCTAAAGAGGAAAGAGAGATATGAGAACAATCCTAAATCTTCAACCAAGGAAAATAGCTAGCTAACCCTTACCGTTGGACCTCTATCTTGTTATCCTCAGGCTTCCGCCATATTATCTTTGTCTGACTTTTGCTGGCTAGCAACAGTCAGATCTCCACCCGAACATCGCCGGTCGATTACCGCCATTAGAACTTCACTTATTTAAATAACACTTATATATCTAATATTTTTGAGATTAATGATTTCATTTTCGTTCATTTTGAGTGGGAAAATTAGTTATTATATTTTAAAGAGTTATGAGAATTTAGTGTTTGAAAAATCAATATTAATATCTAACTTCATCCAACTAAATAGTAGATTTAACAAATTTCATCTCTTTTCAAATCATGATTTCTAACTTGAAGCAACTAAATGAGTCCATATAATGATGTATTATCTCTTAATTATTTACAAAAGCCTAAGAAAGTTGCTGAAATTTTCAAACTGCCGAAAACAAAGAAAACGCAATACGAAAAATTTATGCAGGCTATGACCAAAAATTTAACTCAGAATGCGTGAAAACATTCCCAGAATTTGATCATTTAGCCAATTGTTGGAATTTACAGCGCCATGGTTGGCTTTGGAAGGACGAAGGCTATTCAGTGTTACAATAAATACTATGTGGGTAAGCAACCGTTATCATTGTCCAGCAAAATCGAAACTCACGATGAAGCCATAGGCTCATCAAGCAGAGACAAAATCGGAAATGAGTTCCACTGAAATTAGTCAAAGAGCAGCTTAACCTCTTCATATATTTTTCCAGGCCTTTAATTTGACCAAATAGCCTTCTTAAAATCTTGCGAGGAAATATCGGTGAGTGCCTCATTTCCAAACCTTCTAGCATTTCGTTCTAGTCATGTATAGTAAATTAGGGGGAAGACTGAAATGTCGGTAGGCAATTTTTAGTGCAGGGGACGCAGTTAAAGGTTCATCAACCTGTTCGTGTTACGGAAGGCCCTGGTGGCAGAGAGATTATTGTGTCCGGACACCGAATATGTCTAGAGACATAAAAAAGTGCCAAATCACTGGACGTTCGGTACTGCACTCGTTACCGACAGCGGTACTGCTCGGTATGCTCGGTTCGTTGTCCGGACAGAATAATTTTTCGTGGTGGCAACCAAGTTTGTGCCTTTTGATTTGCTGGCTGCTCTGTTGTTTTTTGGTGCTATGGGTTAACTTTTCAATTAATAGGACAATATAGAAGGAAAAGATGTTAATATATTAAAAGAGGGACTGCACTAAAAAATAGATAGTTGTTGCTTTCAGAAACTCTATTTTCCGAACCTTTCACAATTTAGGTTTTCTTGGTGCTGCTTTCTAAAACAGAGTTTTAGTAAAAAATAAAAAATCTTGTACTTAGTAAAAAAGCCGTCCCAAAACGAATCCTTAATCCGATTTCAGTCTACGGCTCGTAATTTGTTTAAGAAAAAAAAAGGACCCAGATAACAGAATATTTTGGGCAAGATGCCGTTAGCGGCCGGCACGAATAGCTTCCATTTCCGATGTAGTTGAGAGCTCCGGCCAGAAAGCGACTCCCTTTTGCCTTCTATTTACATGTACGATCGTCCCCAATGCTTGCCTCTGATTGGATGCTACGTGTAGAGTCTCGCAAGAATATTGTGTAAAGGTTTGATTCTTGCTGTTAGTTATCTTAAAAAGCTTGATTTTTTAAGGCTTTTTTTATGCATTTTCCGGTTTTACTGTCTGTCTTTTGTCTGCTCTTTTGGAGTCAAATAACCTGCCGAAGCTATTCTTTTGATCGCACAAATTTACGGAATTCTGAGATTTGCTTACCTGGTTTTTCTCATTCTCTGCTCAGTTTCTTGTTTGCTTCGAATTTGATCGGCTTCTTGCGTTTTCTGAGAGATTTTTAGGGCAGAAACGATCGACCCTTGATTTCAGAATCTATTGTTTTTTTGGAGAATTGCAATTAGAGAACACGATGGGTGATTCTATAGTTGTCAGTTATTGGTGCAGGTTATGCAGTTTGATGTATTTTTTCTTTCGCAAACCCTCTTCCACTCTCTGTGATTTCGCTTTTACCCTCTCATATGTAGATCTCTTGATGTTCATAACCAGGGGTTTTGGTTATGATATTGTTTTGGCGAGCAGCAAATGTTGAGAGCTGCAAAGCCGGTTAGGTAGAAAAGCTTTGTTTGCCCGCCTTAGGGTTTAGTTTGGTTGATTCTGTAAGGTTCCTGTTAACTCCAGTTCCTTTTCCTTGAGCTCTTCATGTTCTGAAGCTTTGTTCTACATCTTAGGGCATCTCCAACTGAAGAAACTCAATTTTTACTCCAAAATACAATAATACATCAAAATGTAGTAACTTGTCTCCAACCAAACTCCATTTTCTAATACCAAAAAAGAATATTCTTAGTATATTTTTTCTCATGCTTTATTTTAACTTGTTTTTTGGATTTTTAAAAAAATGATATTGGAGTCGTACTGTTCACCTGCATCTTATTAGCATTTTATTTGGCGTTCCACTGGAGTAATCTGAGTGATGCTATACAACCGTTTGAAGTTTCGCTGGAGAAGCTCTTAAGGACTATTCGGTAGCAGGATTTATGTTGGATTTGAGCGAAATTTAGTTAAACGGCCTAAAATGCAAAACCAAATCTCACGGTAAATGAAAGTGGTAAATCTCAGATTTTCGAAATCCTGTAATTTGGCGGATTTACGGGACTTGACCAAAGAAGCGCGCGAAAGGGAGAATGTTACCTTCACAGCGAGCGAGCTCCCGTCATTGCTTCTGATCAAAATGGTCTAACTTCTGATCCAACAAGAAGGGAACGTCTTCGAGGAGCGAAGTTGAATAGCAACAAAGGAGCCAAAGAAAAACAATAATGAAGAAATACAGGGGAAAAGCAAACTGTAGGGAGTCGCTCCCGCCCTCCTCTATTAGTCGTAAATTCTCAACCTGGGAATAACGGTGCTAAGCAAGCTTCAGATAGCTCTAATGGAGTTGGCACTTGAGGCCAGCTCGAGTTTAAGTCAAGAGAGGATGTGGAGAAATTGCTTGTTGAAGAGTTAAATCCCAAAAATAGAAACAATAAGAAGGCATTAGCTCTTATTTTTTTTCGGTTTTAATCTTGATATCTTGTTTTATGGTTCACATTTTTTTATTGATTACTGGTATTAGCTCTTTGGGTTGAATGTACTGAATTTTTTTTGTAAATAGAATAATATAGGGTGGTATCCCACCTTTATAGCAGTCTGAATTTCTAGGATTTTGCTTGAGTCCTCTTGAGTTTAATTAGGCTTTGGAGAGAATTAGGGTTTCTTATCTTGAATTTGAAGGGAATTTGAGATCTAGGGTTTGTACGTGGGCTCTAGACTACTGCTAGAGATTTGGAGGGCTATTTCTCCCCCTCGAATTGGAGAAACTCCTATCTTTCTTTGCTTTCTCGTTGTTTGATTGAATAGGAGTTTGCTCCTGTTTTATCTCCGAAAATCTGAATTTCTGCTTGGTTTCCTGCTGGGTTCTTCTTGAAAACAGCAGATTTCTTGTTGTTTTCCCCCCAATTTTGATTATGGTTACTTGCAACTCAAGTATTTCCTATCACACTTTTTATATAATCTTCTAGTTCTTGTGGCATGATTGTTTCTCCATAGCACAATGCATATCAAGTGGCATGTGTTTGCATCACTATTGGAGCAACATTTACCTGTTTTTTGTTGTCCAAGTCAATGACCCATTTAATAGAATATTTACCTGGTAGACTTGGGCTTTATCTTAGTTGTTCCTAAGTAATATCTAGTCAGATCGAGTTGTGTGTCGCATATTATCATGCATTACTAAATGATGCTTCACATTTCCTCACATCATCAAATTTGCGTTTTATGAGTTGCACCGCATTCATCCTCATAAATGATTCTGCATGTATGAGCGAGATTTTGAAATCATGAAAGATTTATGAGAAATTTATATGCGCGAGATTTTCATACATGAAATTTTTTTTATTGAAGCATTATCTCGCGAAATAGATTATATCGTTATGTCCAAATCATCGTGGTAGTTCAATGGAGCCCATCCATGTCTGTATTGGATGTCGTTTGAGATGCTTCGAGTAAATGATTTGAATCAATATTGATAAATAAACATTTAGATGTATTTGTTATAATTATATATTATTTATGATGTATAATTTTAAATAAGTTATATGTATCCCCCTATTTCATTTCAACTAAATTTTATCTTTTAAATGGCTAGAATGAGTTAAAAATCCCTCCAAAAAAATTATGGATGAACCTCCTTTCTCCACAATAGATGGAAATCACCTTTCTTGGTAGCCAATAAGCTTGGGTAAAATCCCCAATGGTCTCACTCTTTCTGCGGCCAAAAAAATGGGAGAAGAAAAAATGGTGGTTCTTCTCTCTAACGCCTCTTCTCTTCTTGAAATTTTTATTCAGTTGCAACTTCAAAGAAAGAGAGGAGTGAAATCTAACTTTACCCCAGGCTATCTCCTTTACAACCATACGAAGATATAACCTCCCTCCCTTTTCCACCTCTACATCTTTTTAAAGCCCACTAAGTTTTGATGTAGAGATTTAAGGTTTTGTTGGTTTGATCCTTAAGATGGCCTCTAAGCTGAAAAGCTATTCCTATCTCCCAAAGCCTAGATCCATTGCTCCCTGAAAAAAAAAATAAAAAATTATTGGGGTAGTTTCCACCACCACCGCCTATAGGCATCGCCCTCGACGCCAGTGAATGCCGCTCACTGGTGGCCACTGCTTGTTGGCTACAATCTTGATAGTCACCTCCCATTTTATGCCATCTACATCGCACTTTGGCTTTTATGAGCTTATACCCAAGGTTAGATGGGTTGAAGAAAGGACGACATACAAAAGACGGTAGATCATATTTTAAAGATCCGATGGCTGCAATCTGGATTCATAATAATTTATCTAGCTTGTTGTAGCAAGATTTGGTGCAACACATATATCTTCTAACCAACCAGAATTCACTAGATAGGATAGGACCTTGGAAATCTGCTACTAAGTATAGGTTAAGTAGAAGACCAAGATTTCAGATAAACAGTCAACAACAACAATATTAAGCTTTTATCCCACTATTAGGGATCAACTAAATGAATCCTTTTCTTTCATTATGTCTTATTAAGAGCCGAATTCTCATTTAAATCTAATAAAAGAAGGTCATATCTAAACATTTCTAACCAAGTCTTTTTATGTCAACCTCTATTCTTCTTAACATATTTCAGATTTAATACATCTACTCTTCTAACCGAGACATCTAAAATGACTGACGTTATATGTGACCAAACTATCTAAGGTGACTCTCTAATCTTATCTTCCATTGGAGCAACGCTAACCTTTTCATAAATATGTTTGTTTTCATTCGCTATCTCTAAGTTTAAAGCCATTCATCCATCTGAACATCATCATCTCTGCAATACATAACTTTATGCTTCTCTTTTAATGACCAACAATCTATGTCATAAAGCATTGCAAGTCTCACCACCATCTTATAGAATATTTCTTTAAGTTTGAGGGATACTTTTCTATCACACAACAGGCGATGCATTTCTCCACTTCAACCATCCAACTTAAATTCTACTGATAATATCCCTATCTATTTCACCATCGGTTTGAACAATAGACCTGAGATATTTAAAAGTATACTCTATTTAATAAATTGATCGCCCAAAGTCACAATTCCCTCATGAAGTCTATCACTACTAAAAATTGCACTCTATGTACTTGGTTTTATATCTACTCAGAAAAAAACCTTTTGACTCTAGGCTGACCTCCATAATTCAAGTTTTCTTTCAATTCCCTCTCTACTCTCTAGTCTTATCAACAAAAAGAATATCATTAGCAAAAAAACATACACCAAGGTACATCCACTTGCAAATGTTTAGTAAGAACCTTCATGACTAAATAAGAAAGATATGGGCTTAAAGTTGATCTTTGATGTAATCCAACTGAAATAAGAAAATACTTAGTCAAACCACTTTGTGTTTGAACATAAATAATAGCTCCTTTATACATATGCTTAATGACTTTAATGTAAGCATTATTAACTCCTTTCTTTTCTAGATCTCTCTAGAACTTTTCTCTTAAAACTTTATCTAGAACACTTCTCTTGAAACTTTATTATATGCTTTCTCTAAATCAATAAATACTATATGTAGATCCTACTTACTCTCTCTATACTTCTTCATCAAACCTCTTAGTAAATGTATAGCTTCCATAGTAGAACTACCCATCATGAATCCAAACTAAGTTTGAGAAATGTTAGTATTTCATCATAACCTATACTCAATTACTCTCCCCTATAGTTTTAAAGTATAACACATTAACTTAATTCTTCTACAATTCGCACATTCATGTGCATCACCTTTATTCTTAAAAATAGGAAACAACACACTCCACTTATCTGACGTCTTTTTAGTCTTCAAAATAATTTTAATATTATTATAATATTAAAAAGTTTAGGAAGATCAAACAAGCAATCATAACTTTAAAAATGGGATCTCACTCGTTTGGAGTCCAAGTAGAATGAAATAAATTGTGTTATGTTCATAAATATAAATCATATTTATTTTAACAAATTTATGAATTTGTATTAAGTAATTTATTTATTATAATTTTTTGATGTTTAATATTTATATTTTTATTAATTAATAATGAGTCCTAAAATATTATGTGATAATTTTAAAAATATTATTATGCTATTTTGAAATTATTAAAGTATATTTAACTTCGTTTTGAGGTGAATATGAAGTCTTATTTATTTATTTTATTTTATTTTAAGTAGTCAAAATATCTCACATTGAATATCTAAAAATGCATATGTATTATGTAGTGTTATCTTTGAATTTTGTTTTTTAAGTAGAAGATAATTTTGTATGCTGTTAGTTATTAACAAAATTAATTATGAAATATATTCTCTATTTTTTTAAATAAACTTTAAATTAAGTACCTATTTTTCATTTAATGGTTAATTAATTATATTGATTGACTTTATAATTTATAAAATTATAAATTTCTTTTTTTAGCTTTGAATTATAGAAAAAAATGACCATATTTCCTTACAATAATGTTGTATGTTTGTAAAGTGGATTTCATAATTATTATTGAATGTTAGATATTTATTTAATATATACTATATTTTTATGAATAAAATTCAAATTTAAATTTAATGATCTAATTTTGAAAAATTATGTTTCTCTCATTTTAACTTTGAATGAGATGAAATAAATTGTATTTTTTTTTTTTAAATTATGCTCCATTTTATAAAAGAATTTCATGATTTTATTTTATTTTATTTTAAATTATAATTTTATAAGCATTATTTTGATTATATCAAATAATAAATAATATGAATTAACTTATATGATTTTTTTGGTATCGCTTCGAATTTGTAGGAGACATATGAGTCTATATTTTGTATTATAATGAATTATTTCTTAATTTTAGATTATGAAATTAATATAGATAAGTAAAATTAGTATATTTAAAGTTAAAAAAGATATATAGTTGTGTATATTGAAAAATGAATTTTAAGACTGCTTTGCTTGCTGATTTCATAAATATAGGATTGTACACATGCATAGATCATAATTTGCATTGTGTGTGAATCAGGTATCTATATACGTGTGCATGTAAATATCTAAAAATAATTATAGATTTAATCTAATTATGATATATTCTAAATGAATTATAATTAGTAAATTCCTATTTGATTTGGATTTAAAATGGCAAGATCTTTAAAATAAACACTCAAGGTAATTTAGGACATTAGTCTCATGCACTAGATCATATTATTCATTCAGTCAATGTGATCATATAGCTCATTTTATTCTAATTAAGATCATTATAGCATTTATCTTGTATGTATATGTTAGATTATTATGGTTAATATTGTTTGTGACATAATTGTACATATTTAATGGATGACTTAGTGGACTTAATTTATTTTATATTTCGTGATCTTTATGATCACGCCTGTGTTGAACCTTAAAGTTTACATCTTTTCCTAACATATTAAGATCATATTTATGTGCTTATAGATTATAAAATTTGGCGTAGAGCTTGATCAGGTGCTTGAGATCATATCTAAGTACTTTATTATACTCATTAGGTAAGCTATACTTGCTCATATCATATATATTCATCATGCCATTGTGATGTCTTGCATTTATTCATACATATTTTGAGTGGTTGAAGGCATATTCAATCACTTAAAAGTCCTTCAATCTTCAACTGACCATAATTCACTTTAAATATTAAGGCATTTCACGTCTCCAATATTATTTTCTGAGCAAATCATTTAGGTCATCCATTCTTATCATGAGCATATAGACTTAGGTTATCAGTGTCAACACTTAAACAGTTGAGGTTCTTAATTAAACTTAGCATTGACATATGCTTATGATAGATTAATTATCGTTGTCAATAACATGATTTTTTATAATGATAATTAATTTGTCTTAATTAGATTGCACATGATCGTGATAAGGATATTACTAGCTTAGAATATGTCATTCTGAGTATTTAGACATTATACAAAGTTTTTTTTTTCTTCAAAATGCTATTTTAATCTTATAAGAAAATCTATTTATACTTATTAATATTTTTAAAATCATAAAATTACTTTGAAACTTGCAAGATTAAGATGGCATATTCCAATTTAATTAAATATTTAGGATGAGATCATATCCTATGGTCTTGTAAAGATCATATGAGTAAACTCTTCCAGCCACATTGACTCTACACATTAGATGATGTAGGTAAAATAAAAAATACTTGTGTAGAATAGGGTAAAATGTAGTTAGGATTTTTCATTGCGTGTATTTTTTGTGCTAGCTGCATATTTTATGATATATTTTTATTTTGTTTATAGAGTGTGATGTATGTGCACTACAATTAGAGATATATGTACTATGGGGAGTTATGTCCACGGTGGAGGGGAATGTAAATGAGTAAGTCACATATTAAAATGCTTTATTTGCAGGTGCTATGTTAAGCTTACCTTTACCATCCGACATGAGTCTAACCCTTTATATGTTATATGTTTTATTTATATATGTGAATATTAACATCTATTTTGTAGGTTTCAGTATTTTTATTTTTTATTATATATTTTTTAAAGTTTAGGTAGAGTCTGTATGAAATTAATATATGAGCATGAGTCTTGTGGAGGCAATAAGGAGAAAATAAGGAGGATCTACATATGATATTTATTGATTTAGAAAAAGCATATGAAGTGCTATGGAGAGTTCTTGAAAAGAAAGGAGTCAATAATGCTTATATTCAAATCATTAAAGATATGTATGCAGGAGCTATTACTTGTGTTCAAACACAAGGTGGTTTGACCAAGTATTTCTCTATTTCGGTTGGGTTACATCAAGGATCAGCCTTAAGCCCATATCTTTTTGCTTTAGTCATGGATGTTCTCTCTAGACATTTGCAAGAGGATGTACCTTGGTGTATGCTTTTTGCTGATGATATTCTTCTTGTTGATAAGACTAGAGAGGGAGTTGAAGGTAAACTTGAATTATGGATGTCAACCTTAGAGTCTAAAGGTTTTCACTTGAGTAGATCTAAAACGGAATATATGGAGTGTAATTTTAGTAGTAATAGACCTAATGAGGGGATTGTGACTTTGGGCGATCAAGTCATTAATAAGAGTACACGTTTTAGATATCTTGGATCTATTGTTCAGAGTGATGGTGAAATAGATGGGGATGTTATTAGCAGAATTCAAGTTGGATGCAGAATTCAAGTTGGATGGTTGAAGTGGAGGAATGCATCGGGCTTGTTATGTGATAGAAATGTACTCCTCAAACTTAAGGGAAAATTCTATAAGATGGTAGTGAGGCCTGCAATGCTTTATGGTGCTGAATGTTGGCCATTAAAAGAGAAGCATAATACTAAGTTAAGTGTGGCAGAGATGAGGATGCTTAGGTGGATGAGTGGCTTTACCCTTAGAGATAGGATACGAAATGAGCATATATGTGAAAAGGATGGAGTAGCTCTAGTAGAAGATAAGATTAGAGAGAGTCGCCTTAGATGGTTTGGTCACATAAAAAGGCGGCCTTCCGCTGACCCGGTTAGGAGAGTAGAGGTATTAGATTTGACTTGTGTTAAGAAAGGTAGGGGTAGACCTAAAAAGATTTGGTTAGAAAATATTGGAATGACATTTCTTTATTAGATTAAACAATAATTTGACTTTTAATAGGACACAATGGAGAAAAAGGATTCATGTAGCCGACCCCACGTAGTGGGATAAAGGCTTGATGTTGTTGTTGTTGTTGTTGTCGTCGTCTTATGGAGGCAATGATTAGGAGCAGATTGAAATTTTCAAATGATGGGTATCTTTACCTACTCATCAAATGAAATTTTCTTCTCTAAGGAGGAGAAGCTAATCTGCAACATGAGCAAATAAGACCTAAACATAGTAGTAATGTCTATGGAGTCCTACTTTCTTTGGATTTTGTTAATTTTAGATCCAGTCTTAAGACCCAACAGGAAATAAATTCAATATGTGAGAAATATGAGTATTTTTTTTTCGAAGACTAGACTCATATAACAAAGGTGATGTTTACCTTAACATGAGGGCATCTTATCTTCTCTCATTTTCATTAAATTGTTATATGTGAGAGAGAGAGAGAGAGAGATTAATTTGAGTTTTTTTTTTATAAGATGGGCCCAATCCTAAACTAGAACTTTAATAACTCATAGCCACATAAACAATTTTTACAATTATATCACATAAGCTTATGTAGAGGGAGCAATTGCCAAAAGTAAAATTTCATTGTATTCTCAGATGACATTATATGTGTCCTCATAGCCATTTGAGGCATTGGTTATGTATCCTCCCTGGAAAATGGGGATAAGGAAATGAGGTCTCACTCCACAGTCTCAATAATAATAACCTTCTAAGCATCCATTACTTGCAAGGAAAAGATACTACTATCAAATTAAAAAAAAAAAATCAATAAAAATATAATATAGCATCAATTGCATGAAAAAATTGTTACAACTGTAATTCTAAGGGCATGAAGGGAAAAAAGAGTGACATCAATTAACTAGCTGTGGCAATTGAAATATCACAAAAGATAGATTATAAATTTAAATTATGAATCATCAATTCTAGAAAGATAAACTATAGGTATAAGATCATGAAACACAAGCAAAACTTCTAGAATAAAGAGGGAGTCTCATCCCCAGCGGAGTCGCCAATTCCTGTTACACCCCTTTTTGCACATGTTGCAATTTTTTTCCTTCTATATTGCCCCTTTCAGACAGCCTCTTTTCAAAGATCATCACATTGTCTTCATTAAAAAAAAAAATTCTAATCCTCTCTTGCTATTTATGGGAGAGGAGAAGAGAAAGTCTAAAGAATGAGGATGAAAATATAAAAGAGCGAGAGAGACAGAAAGATAGAAGGAAATAAATGAAAGAGGTCATGATAATTCCATGGAATAATTTTCATGGGACAAGTTAGGAAAAGAGGATCAAGAGAAACAGACCAGCTTATCGTGAATAAGTAAATGACAAAGATCCATGTTAGCCCTCCATATTAAATTTATTTTTATTGTGTCCACATGAGCACTCCCAAAGCAATGTTGATCCAATATTTAATAATAACTTGGGGATACTGAACACTCTCAATTAGAGAAATCTTGCTTGTGTTTTAAGACATTTTAATAAAATTTATTAAGGAGTAATATTGTCATTTCAATAGAGGAAAACTCACAGTTCAAGCCTAAATCATGTCATGGGGTTAGAGAGTGAATCACTGTATCCGAGTTAGTGACTGGCCCACCTTTCAATGAAAGAGAGTACGTGAAATGACTTCAAAGTGATACATTAAGGAATGAATGAGCTAACATGGGGTCATGGGATAGGTATAAAGTTTTTGGAATTGTGGACATAGCCCAATTAGTATTTCATAGATCCATCATCTCAAGTTATCAGGCCTCAAAATTACTTTCCATGAAGGTAGTTGTCCCAACCTGGCAAGGAATTTCTTATCAGCAATGATGAATTGCATTGTCCAAATAAGCTTCATAGACTCAAAGCCAAAGAAAGAGATTGACTTGTAATCTTATGAACACTATATGTGTAGAAAATGAACGAGGCGTAGGACTTACCCCTTAAACTATAAGTGGATGCCTAGGGAAGGATAAGAACCAGCATAGTTAAAACACAAGTGTTAAACAATCCATACTAGTCTTACAATCCTGTCTAAGTCAGGAAAATCACTAAACATCTTATATTGTTCTAGATCTTCACCTAATAGCATAAAATCATGTGTCCAATCAGATGTGAATGAGGCAGGTCTGTAAAATAATGCAGTGTTATTTATTCGTAGTGTGGAGGCACTATTCTAAACTACTGTAAGTATTTTTTTTAATAGTTGTCATTTGAATTCTAAATCAAATAAGAATTTACTGATTAGAAGAGAAATGACAGTCATAATTTTTTGAAGGGATTTTTAATCATTTGGACCATTTAGAAGAGAAATTTGGTTAGAAGTTTAATTGAATTGAAATTGGGGGATAAATATAAATTTTTTAAATTATACATCATAAATATATGTGAATATATATAAATTATCAATTAAATATATGTAAATTTGTATATATTCTTAATAGTAACAAACATATCTAAATTTATTCATTTATCAACATTGTTTTAGCTATTTAACCCCTCGACGCATGGTAAATGATGTCCGATTTGACTGCAGGCGTGCTTAATTGAACTATTTCTTGACAATTCAGATGTGATATTGTAGCCCATTCGCAAGACAACACTCCAATAAAAAAATTTCACCTTAGAGAAGATTTCATGTATAAAAGATCGCACGCATAAATTTCTCATAAATCCTTTGTGATTTCAACATCTTATCGTCACACACACAACTATTTATGAGAATGAATGTTGTGCAATGCATAAAGCTCAAATCGTAGGATATGAGGCAACACGAAACATCATAGAGTAATGCATGATCCCACCATTCGATCTCACAACTTAATAGGGCCTATTCAAGGACGGTTGAAAGATTGTATTGAATGGATCACTGAGCTTGTTAGATGGTGATGCAAACAATATAGAGCAAGGCACAAAGAGAAATCAGACAAGAGAAACAACTCTTACTTTTATAAAATTAAGACATAACTTAGAGAACAAAAGGGATTAGAGAAAACAATTAGCTTAAGAAAAGATAACTTCCAACAACCAAAACAAAAGAAAAATATTGTTCATAACAAAATTTAAGCAGAAAAATCTAAATGCATCAGATGGTAACAGGCCTATGATGTACCAAAAATGATGCCAAAAAAATGCGTGACTTATGTTGGTGCTTAAAGCTATATTATATAAAAATCAATCTTATTATATAATTTGGGTTTGCCTCTCATTCTTAGGAAAGTAAAATTGCAAGCTCCATGCATCGCCCATCCCTTGGTTTTTTCCTAGTTAAAAAAATAGCACTTTCTCATCTACTATTACTGATATTAAGAAGACTAGGAGAATCTTTTTTTTCTTTGGCTGAGTGAAGTAAAAGTATATGGGATTAGAACGAAGAGAAAAATAATGCAGCTTGACACTGCAGTGGCTAATTTCATACAGAGAGTTCTCTTTTTAACTTCGTAGATTCTTCTTGTGGCCTTTTATGGTCATGTTTATTCCCAAATGTGGTACCCAACTATTTTTCCTTTGTTTATTTGACAGATGATGACAAATATATCAACGTTCAGTTTCTAATATTGGCCTGAGAAACTGCACTTCTCTGGCACATGGTCTGTAAATAGAAATGAATATCAGTACTATGGCCCCACATGCTGGAGGAAATAACCAAAACCTCCATGGTGCGGCTTCGAGGCAGAGATTACGTTGGACAAATGAACTTCATGAACGGTTTGTGGATGCTGTAACTCAACTTGGTGGACCGGACAGTAAGTGCAAGTTTTTCAAGCTAACGAGCCATTCTAAGTTTGTTCATTATGCTCTTTGATGACCCACAAACCCTTCCTTTACTCTACCTTGCTATGTAGAAAGGGAGAATATTAGGAAAGTTCTAGATACCAAAAAGAAAAATACTTTAATGAAAACTTTCTTTAGCATAGACAAAAGATGTTTGTCCCTTAGACTACTTGTCATATTCAAAAAGAAATATGATGTCCACATAAAATGGCGGCCTTCCGATGACCCGGTTAGGGAAGTTGAGATATTAGATTTGACTGATGTTAAGAAAGGTAGAGGTAGACCTAAAAGGACTTGGTTCGAAAATATTAGAAATGATCTTTCTTTATTAGATTTAAACGAGAATTTGACATTTAATAAGACACAATAGAGAAAAAGAATTCATGTAGCCGATCCCACGTTGTGGGACAAAGACTTGATGTTGTTGTTGTTTTCGTCTTAACTGTAATTAGTGACCAAGATTCAAGTTGCATATCTTATATGCCTCTCATGCCCTATAATTTGGCAGGAGCCACACCTAAAGGTGTTCTAAGGGTTATGGGTGTTCAAGGCTTGACAATATACCATGTTAAAAGCCACTTGCAGGTATGTGAAGGAGACAATAGATTTTATACCTTCATACATTTTAATACTATGTTTATGCTTTCTTTAGGTGTCGTCTAACATTGCTAATTTAACCCATGTAGAAATACCGTCTGGCAAAATACCTTCCAGACTCATCAGCTGAAGGTAGAGTTACAAGGAGTCATAATATGTACTAGTTTTGAATTGTCTATTGTAGGAAGCTAATTTGGTAGATTCACTTTTCCATCTGGATGGATTTTTGTATGATAAGCCTCTTTTTTTTTTGCTGATTTGCCATCCTTTCAGGCACAAAAGAAAATAAAGAATCTGATGATGTCCTTTCAAAACTTGACAATTCCAGGTAAATGCTTCTTCTATTTCATCTCCAAATAATGGGAGGCATCTTAAGAGTATAGAGTTTTTAATGCTATTAGATTATGCTATTGATATAGATTTCTAAAAGAAGATTTGATCAAAGACTACTAATTTAATCAAACATTTACTTTATTTTGATGTAATCTAAAAAAATTGTGAAATCCTTATCAAAAGATATTGTAATGATCGTTTAAATCAAATAAATCAAAAGCAATTACCAAGAAATCAACAATTCAATTCATACTCACATCATAATTAGAAGTCAATTGTAATCGATTTGACTAAAATCTAGACACTCCCAAAATTTGATGAAATAATAAATTGAAATGCATTATAAACAATGGGCATAATTTCATCATCCATTGCTATTTCAACTATAAACTATGTAGAATTATTTGGCAAAATATTGGATTTGAATTCACAAGGAGATAGAAATAGAAAAGGATTTAAAGCATTGATAGTAGGTTCATGAAATGAAGTCAAATTAAGCATACTAAAGATTAAAATTATTCTAGTACTTCCCTGAATTCTAATTTATAAGTGTTCATCCCAATACGTTGTATAATTTTGAATGGTCTTTTGATAGGAAATACTTGAGTTCACAAGTAACCCTAAGGGAATACTTGAGTTCGCAAGCAATCCTATCGTTAATTGGAGAGAAAACAACGAGAATAGAGCAAAAATCTGGGCGTAATCAGCCCCAACACAATAAAATAGCAATAAACGAAGCAAATAAACCAACAAGAAAGCAAGATATAAGTGATCCTCTATTCGAGAGGAGGATCGTTCTCTCCCAATCTCTAGACGCAAGGTGAGAGCAATTATTAGGTCCTTTCACTGGATGTAGAGGAAGGTTCGGTTTTAGTCAAAAATAGGTAAAAAGTGCAAATACCGAGTTTTTTGAAAAACTCGGTATTTTTTCAAAAAACTCGGTATTTGCACTTTTTTAGGCAAAACCGAACCTTCCTCTAGGTCCTTGCACCGGACCAAATAAAAACTCAAGATCTAGAGCCCTCAAACTCCAAGAGATTCCAAGAGAAACTCAAATCTCAGCATGACTTTAACTTCCTCCTACCTCTCCTATTTAAAAGCTCTCCACCGCCCAAGCCCTTTCCTAAAATACAATTTTCAAATAAATTTAATCCCTTGGGCCCCACATATAGGCGGCAACCCAAATTAGGTAGGGAGAGGTGGTTTTGAACCGCCTCTTGTAAACAATTGCCGGCCCAGGTGGGGCCGGCTGAGGCGGTTCCCTCTGAACCGCCTCAATAGGCGGTTCTTGTGGAACAGCCATATCATCTTTCCATTTTTGCATTTAATTTATTAAAGGCTTCTTTAGGAAACCTTTATAGATTCAAATGTGCTATTATCTTATCACCTTGTTTATACTCCACTTACCTCCTGTTCACATCAACAAAGAGTTTTTAATTGATATAATTAGTAATTAGTTTTCTAAAATTATATTTATGCAAGGTATGTATATATTGTATAAATGATTGCCCGAATTTACTAAGTCTAAATTCAATAGGAAGACGTTTTAGATTTCTAGATTGAAACTCTATATCTCAGATTCTTGTAGATCTATTATTTAGATGAATTATATACAAATTCATTCGTAGGTAATGTCAAATCAGAACTAAAAGTATGCTCTTTAATCAGATAACCAAATAAATTGCCCAAATTTATATTAAGCACCCTTCGTTTCTTCATCAGTTTGTTGATTATAAGCGGTTGAAATTTTTTTATAGGTTCTCAGCTTTCTCCGAAGAGAAATAACTCTTGTGAATTTTACATTCATATCAGACACTTATTTTAGATAATTTATAAAATTTAACTAATTTCATTAAACTATAATTTAGTTATGTGAGAAGCAATATTTTTTTTGACATAAAATGAAATGAACCATTTAAAAAAATGATCTGCCACTACATAATAGAATTAAATTTCCTCTAGGTTCTTGGTAATTCTAATACGAAGTCCATATCATCATTCTCCGAAGGCTTACATGAAATAGGCAAAGGTGTATAAATCCTAGTCGTATGTTTCTTTCCATTAGTTATCTTCCAATCCTACTTTTGTAAGATGTTAGACCGATCCAATGGACTAGTCTAGCTGGTTCGACGGTACTGGCTTATGTCAATTGGGCGGAGCTCTTCTGCCTCTAGGAAGAGCCGCAAGTTTCGGGCATTTACTTTATTTAGAGCATCTTGAATTTGATCAAAGACTACTAATTTAATCAAACATTTACTTTATTTAGAGCATCTTGAATTTGGCTGAATTTGGGATCTCTTAGGTTTAAGTTTTAGGCTCTAGATTCGTCTAGAGATTGGGAGAGATCGATCCTCCTCTCGAATAGAGGATCACTTGTATCTTGTTGTTTCTTCCATTCCATTTGATTTTTGCAATAAAATTATTGTTTTACTAGTTTTCTTTTGGAGTGTGGAAGATTTTTCTCGTTGATTTTCTGAAATTGATAGGATTTACTTGAAATCTATAAATGTTTCCTATCATAAGACTATGTATGCCACATATTTTTTGAAACTAGACCAATAATTCTTATTCACAATTTTAACTGTGATTTGTATTTCTCTTCCCAAATACCAAATAACCCATCACTATGTGACTCTAAAATTAAAAAATTCCTCTTAGATAAATCCAGAATTGAAAGGCATGTCTCTTTAAATAAATAATCATTGTTATTCATGAAATCTTTGTGAAGCATATATGAGTTATTATTTTTAACTCGTGATATATCCTACTAAAGCTGGTACAAGTGTTATATTTATCTTTAATGTGATCGAAGCCAATCACTTTAACCTACATTATGGCAAACTGAGAACAACCCCACTTTAAGCATCACACTGATTTTTAATTTTGAATTAATGTTTAAGGCCAAGTGTTACTTGCAGGAACTAAACCCACTTGACATGCCTATATCCGATCTCCTTCTGTGAATAAGGTATTTCAAATTTTGATGGTCAGAATAAAGCACAAATTTTATAGGCCTTAAGTATTGCCTTAAATAATGAAAATAGTAAACAAAAATATAGAATTTTCTATCATAATTTAAATTTTATGTTTTTCTTTATTCAATTTTTTGCTAGAAAAGCATGAATGTCCCTCCTGACTTCATGCTCCAGCAACACCTACATCTAATGCATCACATAGAACCTCAAATATTTTATTAAAATTATGCAATTTAAACACAAACATATTTGTAGTCTCCTCTTAATCTCAACAAAAGCACAACCATTTAAAATTCTCTTTCTTAAGACATTTTATAATTGGTGCCATCACAATATTATACCCCTATATGAATTGTCCATAAAAAGCAACACATGAAAACTTTTGATCTCATGAATATTAATGGACGCTGCCAAACTGTTTTTTTCTTTAATCTTATTAGAATCAAAAGACAACCCATCTTCAAACACAACAAATAATTGGATGATTATAGTTAGTATCACAAAACAATAATTCTTTAGATATAGGTACAATTTCTCAGTCTATAAAACCTCAAAAAACTAATTGAATGCTTCAAATGATTATCTTTATCTTTCTATATATTAAAATATCATCAAAGTATGCAACAAAATTTTTTGATGCGATAGGATTCATCATCCTTATAAAAAATATTAGGTGCATTAGTCAATCCAAGAAACGTCACCAATCACTCATAAAATTCGGTTAGACCGGTCCAGCCGGTCCAGGCGGGACCGGTTCACGAGCGAAATCGCAAAAACAGCGGAAGAAGCTTCCGCCTCGGCGGAAGCCGCGCGAGACGCACGCCTTGCGGGACGGTTTCGGGAAAGAAATTTGAGGGAGTTTAGGAGGGAAATTGATTGCAGGGACTGTTTAGGGAATTCCTTTTGAATTGTATGCATTAAGTAGTTGATTTTTTCTAGGGTTTGGGGCATCTTGAATTTGGCTGAAATTTGAGATCTCTTAGAATTAGGTTTCTTTGGGCTCTAGCGGCGTCTAGAGATTTGGGAGAGATCGATCCTCCTCTCGAATTGAGGATCAATTGTATCTTGCTGTTTTTATTCATCGACTAGTGAAATACAAGCTTTTCTTTGAGTTTTCTCTCAGATTTTCCCGGACAAGTGCTGTTTTTCTGCTGTAAACAGCAGATTTCTGCTGTTTTCCTGCTGTGGACAGCCATTTGGCTGCTGTTTGTTCGCCGAATTTGGTAGGGTTACTTGCAAACTCAAGTATTTCCTATCAAATTCATCTTTAGTTATGAAAGTATTTTTCATTCATATCTCTTTCTTACTTTATAATAACCGCTCATATCAATATATAAAAAGATCAAAGCACTGGCTGTCATATCTAACCTATCATATCAGTGTCGTATATGAAACTTATATTTAATGGTAATTTTGTTAGTCGTTCAACTACACAAATATAAACTAACTACCCTCTTTCTTTGACAGAAATAACACGTGAGTTGGGAATTGCAGTTTCTGCTTTGTTTTTCAGTTTCTATTGATAATTTTCAAAATTAAAATTAATCTCAAGTTTAAAATAAAAGAATACCTTTTAATGTTCATGGCATATGTTACTTTCAATGATTTAGTTTTCTGTTCTTCTTGATCTACAATCTTTATAATTTGAGGCATATTATAAATTTTTATATTATTTGTGATTATATATATCTTACATTGTTATCATGACTTCTAAATTATAAGCACGTATTTTACAAATAATAATGCTTTAAATTAATTAAAAAAGCATGGAATTGTATGTGGACTATTGATTTTCTCATCTTCTAATGTCATTCTAATTATCATTTCTTCGCAATAATAAATATTGGTATTTTTACTGTTCAATGCTTCAATTTAATAAAAAGAAACACTTCTCATGTAAATAAATGTATTATTCCTAATGGGATGAAATCCTTTACTTTCAAACTGTTTTTTATAGTGAGTTAATGAATGTAGCATAACATACCATTCAAATTAAAATAAAATTTATTTTTAAAAATAAATTACTTAGCACATGCACTTTCTTTTAGGGCGCTTGCAAAGATAATGCAATAATCATTAAAAATCTAAGAAATTAAGGAAAAATTGAAAATAAAAAATAAGCAATTCAGTTGAAACTCATATAGATTATTATCGATTTGACTAAAATCTTGAATGTTTGCAAAAAATTAATAATGCATTATGCAGAAGAAAAAAAGGGAATAAGGAAAGAATGAATATGGTGAAAGAAATAGGCCTCATGTCTGTATAAAGTGATAATTTTTATTGAAATTTGTTTATCAAATTTGCGTTCTACTTGAAAGAATCTAACATCCAATAGGCATACTGAAATTGAATAAATTGAAATTACTTTATGGGTTTTTTCGGCTTTTACAATGGAGGATAAAATATGCATCGTGATGAACAAAATTAATATTAGAAGATCACAAAGAAGGGATAGACCTAAGGTAACATCGATAGAAGTTGTTCAAAATGATTTGAGAATATTAGTTTTAATACCTTATGAATTAATGGAAAATAAAGATTTCTAAGATTGACTTCAAATAGTTAGAATAAGGCTAATAATGATGATTATTGTTGCAAAGGCATATCAATTTTATATTAAGCTTTTGAAACATTTGCACCTTTCTACTTGCTTATTTTTATCAGCAAAGTAGCCTGCCCTACACAAGTTTAGATGCCTTTATTGCACTAGGCCCTTATGCTGGCAAAGCCACAACTAGCTCAGCATTCGCAACCTTAAACCTAATCCGAGTTTCTTCAATACAGAAGTCCCTTTCCATCTATGTTATTGCAAGTTTACCTGTTGCATATAGGGATTGCTCATTATGCTGCGATGGAGCTGAACAGGGAAATTTTTTTCTGTTTCTTTGAAGAACAATAAGACATGGAAAGATATGCTGATTGAAACAGATATTACACGCTTCTTTCAGAAAGAGAATTTAGTGGAACCGTGCATTGTGATTGTTTGTAATTTTCATGCTTTCCTTTATCTTCTTAAATTGTGTTACTTGATTTGGTTTGGTGTTTGGTGCATATACTTTAAGTGACAAATATATGTGTGATCAAGGTGCATCTCTTTCCTTTTGTTATCAGTGGGATGCAAATAACTGAAGCACTAAAGTTGCAGATGGAGGTGCAAAAGCGGCTACATGAGCAACTAGAGGCAAGGTCGCTCACCCATATTTGTGTTTATCTTGAGTAAAATATTTTCTATGAGGATCAGTCCTTAATGCAAATAATTAGGAGATAGAAAAAACTACTTCAGTACAAATTAAGACAACTAGTTGCATTTTGGCACATGTAATGTCATTTTATTGTTTGATTTGGTAATATGGAGGCACTAGGCAGCTTGTAATTATATTGGTTGCCCCTGACCTATACACCATGGAGACCAGCTATTGCGGCTGTATTATGGGGCCAACAGCTACTTATGATAGAAATCCCAGACGGTTTTTAGGAACTGGGAAGTAAGGATTTACATTTTCATGGGAAGCATAGACTAAGTTGGTTTCTTATGTGCTACTCAAATTTGTTGATGTTCTGCAACTTCTGTGGATTAGAATGCCAAGTCTAATTTTGGATTCTTTTTTAACATTTTAAAGGGTAGTGGGCTAATCAGAAGTTAAGTTGAGCTAAATTCATATCCAGTACTCTATAATGACTGGTTTTTTTTTTTATGTTAGTTGTCGAGGGAAGAGATATTAATGCTATTATTCAGAAAGAGGGTCTCTTATTTATGGTAATGAAAGTGAATATTTTATCTTTAAAGATAACAAATAAATACAATCCATTAACAATAAATAAAAATGTATTTGCCGGTTATTCTGAGTTGAAAACATGAGTAAATATATTATTTGATAGCATCATATTATTGTAGATCTCAATGTGTAAATATATTATTTGATAGCATCATATTATTGTAGATCTCAAGTGTTATGCCCTTTCATGATGTGATTTGTAACAATATTGATGACAACATGCTTGTCATAATTTAGGACCTTGGGTTGTCTCCTTGGAGTAGACCTGTCAATTTCGGGTTACGGGTCGGGTTCGGGTCAACCCGGAATTGACCCGGAAATATTCGGGTTCGGGTCAACCCGACCCGTTTTTATAAACGGGTCGATTTTCCGGACCCGAACCCGACCCGCTTCGGGTTCGGGTCAACCCAAACCCGAAAATTCCGGGTCGGGTTCGGGTCGGGTTTTCGGGTCGGGTCCAATATTGACAGGTCTACCTTGGAGGATCTTAACTCTCATCATTTTACTTAGAGAGTGTGACATGGATCTATACTCTGCCTTAGTATTTGATCCGACCACCACTTTTTTTTCTTACTCTTCCATGTAACTAAATTACTTCCCACAAATAGCAGTACTTTATATCATCAATTGATCTAGTATTGTGAACACTAGAAAATGGTTCCACATTAGGTGACCGTTTTAGTGGATAGTTCTTTCCTCATTGGGCTTTTTGATATATTTGAGGATGTGTATAACAACTTTTTTAAATCTTAATTTGGAAGTTTGCATGTATTGACTCACAACTCCTACAACAAAACAGATATTTGATCTAGTGGTAGTAAGGTAAATCAATTTAGTAACCAACTCGTGATAAAGAGAGACCTCCGATCAAAATTTCTCTTTATTAGCAGCATTTTGAGTGTGAATGGTTTTCAGTTGGTTTCCAACCTAATAGACTAGTTCCCTCAAGAAACACTTTTGTTGTAGACAAATTCTATTCTCAAAAAATATTTTGGATAACCTTAGATCGTAGTCAGAAAATACTTTTGTAGAGTGTTTTACTTCAATAACCCATTTTTTATCACTCCCTATAAATAGAATGTCATCTAAAATGACTGCGTAGATAATATAATTAAATGACGTGTTTGGCAATGGAGTGATCTACTGTTCTACTGTGAAGGCAAACTTTGATGAGAGCTTTACAAAATTTATTGAACCAAATCCCAAAGGCTTTGCTTGAGCCCATAGATGGCCTCGTCGAGCTTTAATATGTTAGTTTCCCCTGAGCAATGTACCCTATTGTTTGCTCAATATAAGCAACATCAATGTGATCTTTATGGAGGAAGGTGTTACTTGCATTCATTTGTAGCAATGGCCATTCTTGATTGCCGGCAAGAAACAAAAGAGTCCATAAGGTATTTTTTTTCTTTTTAAAAGAATCCATATGGTAATGGCTATGGCAATCATGTATGCCTTATATCTATCAATACAAGTTATCAAAATGAAATTTAATGGTCTAAACCCATTGACATAGGACCAATTTAATACCAAGAGGAGGAATAATTAGATCCCATGTATGTAACTTACTTCCAACAAAGATCAAGTAGTGCCTCTTGGTATGTCATGGGAATAAAACTGAGGATAAAAACAAGGCAAAACGTCAGAAGCTTAGAGGAAATATGTTCAGAGGATATATGAGACTAAATAAGGTTATCAATATATTGTCGTTTGCCTTTCTGAATGGTAATGAACATAAGGAAATCAGAGAACTCTCCATGAAATATATGCTCAACTAGCTCTGATAATGAAATGATGTTATTGGAGGACAATGTCATCATGTATTCATGTGGAGGTTTAGATATAGGTATAAAGGCTTATGGAAGAAGGGATATTAGTGTAGAAGGTAGTTTAGAAGGTGTTGGAGAAAGTGTTGGAGAACATTTGTGAAAGTTAACATCTATTGAAGTATATATGTGTCTAGAAGTTAGGTTGATGTAGAACGAGAAGAAAAAAAAAAGGGGGACATTTGAGATTTGAATTTCTTGCTTTAATTAGGTCATAAGAACAATGATCTTTACTAGAATGAGAGAGAGTATCGCCAATATATACATTGAAGAGCCGGCAAAGATATTTTGTCACAAGTTTGAAGGAATGCACAAAATATACAACTAATTACTTTAGTGTAATAAGAAAAAGAGATTGCTTGGGATAGATTATAGAGAAAGGGATGACATCACTATGAATGATAGATAAGATACGATTGAGGTTGCATGCTGAAAAATTTGTCATTGCAGAATTGATGAGAAACAAATTCATTTAGAACATCAAGGTCCAAGTTATGTTTAGCAGATGACGCTGCATGAATAACCCCATTCTATATGATATGCATAAGAACATGAAGTTTGATGAATGATCCTGATAGGAGACACTTGTAGATCTTCTGAAAAACAGCGAGAACAGTGATTGGACTGCTGTCCACAACAGGAAAACACAGCAAAACTGCTGTTTACAGCAGTTTAACAGCAGTATTTCAAAGGAAATTTGAAAGAAAACTCAAAGCAAGATTTGTATTCCACTGGACGATGAATAAAATATAGCAAGATATAATTGATCCTCAATTCGAGAGGAGGATCGATCTCTCCCGAATCTCTGGTAACGCCAAGAGCCCAAAGAAAACCTAAATCGAAGAGATCTCAAATTTCAGCCAAATTCAAGATACCCAAACCCTAGCAAAACAAACTATTTAATGCATACCCATCAAAAGGAATTCCCTAAACAATCCCTACATTCAAATTTCCCTCTTAACTCCCCCAAATTTCTTTCCTATTTGGCTCCCGCACGGTGTGTGGCTCGCTCGGCATCCCAGCGGGCGGAAGTTTTTCGCCCTGTTCGTGTCTGAGCCGGTCCCGCCTGGACCGGCTGGACCGGTATATTGGACCGGTCTAACAATACTCCCCTCCCAAAAATCCACCTTGTCCTCAAGGTGGAGATATACGCGTGTTCCGGTGGAGGCGGCCATCCTTGAGGTGACTGAAAATCCTTACTGAATTGCTGAATTAAGGGTTGCACTGAAAGAGAAATTTCTCCCCCCTCCTTCCTGATCATATCCAGCTTGTGTAGTCCCACCAGATAATCATCCCCCACTTCTTGTATGTCCCTAACCATGGTCTTAAGTGATGTCCTGGCTTTGAATAGCTCTGCATCTCCCCTTATAACCATCTTTCTCCCATCCACCATTAATTCCATCGTGAGTGCTCCCCAATTGTCCTTGGTTTCCCCCAAGCTTTGCAACCACTTCATTCCCAGGATGACATCAGTGCTTCCTAACTCTAGTGGGAGAAAGTTCTCCCTTGAATCCCCTAGATGGTCAACTGATGCGGACATCAATACAAAGATTTGACGCATCTATCACAAGCGGCGTCGTAAATCGACAGCCATTATTTAAATTTTCATTTATGTATTATTTTCTGAATTTTAGCTCTTGTTTTATGTATTTCCTATTTTACCCCTAGGATAGTTTATGTGAGTGTTTTGTCCCAAGGGGCTTTTTTGTAATTTTCTATTTTTTCTCATGTTATGGCCTATAAATAAGGGTCTTAAGCTATTGTAAGAGATGGTGAATTGATATGAAAATTTTTTATTTTCCACACTTGTGTTCTTCTTGTGAGAGAGCGTTAGTGAGATTCCTATGAGAGGAATCGAAGTTGTCACCAGCCGCAGGATGGGTCCGGGCTTGTGATTTGAAGTCCCTTGGAGAAGGTCAATCGTATCACCCACCAACCTTGGAGACGGCCGGGTTCGTGGTTTTATTCTTTTTTCGTTATCTTTTCATTTTCTCCTTGTCGACA
>NW_021320094.1:1215117-1223579 GCF_001605985.2 Dendrobium catenatum
CAAAATCCTGATTGCTGTGGCTGGCCAAATTTCCCTCAGCTTCCTGCTGTTGGCTGAAACTTTCAAAGCCTCCCCTTTGGGTTACTTCACTAGAAAGAAGCAGTGAATCCTCTCAGGTTTTTTTGGGAAACCAAAAGCTGAAATTGTTCAAAAAAATTTTGGATCCTTACGTTCTACATCACCCTTTGTCCTCTTATCCTGCATCTCCTTCTCTGTCAGCCTCTTGAAATTTTCCCCACTCCCTCCTACTAGCTTCTCCCTGGTGGTCTCATTGATGTTGCCTGATGCAGGCTGCTTGGGTGCTAGAAGAGTGGTCGTCGTCCCATAAGATCCCCCTGAATAGTTTCCTCGAGCCCCTCTTTCTGATTTCTTCTGATCTTCCACCAACTGCGCCAGCTCCATAGCCTTCCCTAGGTTCCTCGGCTCCAGCACCCTGACCGTTGTTCGTATTTTCGATTTAAGCCCCTTCATGAAGTTCCCTTCCAGGGCTGACTCTGAAATGTGATCCAATCTGCTAGCCAAGTACTCAAACCTGTCGCGGTAATTTTCCAGACTGCCACAGTACCCTCCTGAGTTAAGGCAAAGAATTGCTTATAGAAGTCTCCTCCCCCATCGGCTCGGAAACGCACCAATAAGCAATCTTTAAACTCTCTCCAGCTTCGGATGGGCTCCCTCTTATCATGCCATTGGTACCATGCCAAGGCTTTTCCTTCCAAACACAATCCCGCCGCTGTCAGCTTCTCTTCCTCTGTCAACCCGTTGACAGCAAAATAACGCTCCACCTTGTAGATCCAGCCATGGTCGTCTTCACCCTGAAAGACGGACATCTTCAGCTTCCTCACTCGTGGGTCTCCCCAGTTTCCCCTGACTCCTCCATAACCTCCCATTCCTCGAAGAGGAAGAGCTCCCCAAGTGTCCCGACCATCCCTCCGACGATTATACTCGAACCCCTCTTCATACTTTCCCCTTCTTCCTTCAAAATCATCACCTCGATGCTGAATTCCTTCAAATTCAGCACCTCGACGATGAAGTTCCTCCCTTCTTCATTCAAAATCAGCCCCTTGACGCTGAATTCTTTCGAATTCAGCACCTCGGCAATGAAATTCCTCCCTTCTTCCTTCAAAATCATCCCCTCGACGCCCTCGGCGATGGAATTCCTCTCTTCCCCCTTCACAATCAGCACCTCGACGCTGGATTCTCTCAAATTCAGCACCTGGGCGATGAAATTATTCTCTTCTTCCGACAAAATCAGCCTCCCGTTTGTCGTGCCCCCTACTCATCTCTTATCTATAAAGCAGTTCTAGAGGGGGCATGTCGTTCTCCTCCTCCAGGATCTCCACCTCTGAATTCCTCCTCCCCCGCAACGGGTTCGGATTTCCTCCCATGCCATGGCCGTCTATGGTCTCTCTTACTTCCGATGTTGCTGGATTGGTCTTCATTTCAAGTAATTTCTTCATCATTTCTTCCAACACGGTGAACTTCCCCTCCAACCTTTCATTGTTGGAGGTGATTTGATTTTGGAAATTGAAAAATCTTCCCTCTAAATCGGATTTCAATTGTCCGATTTCGCCTTCCAAGACTTCTACCTTCTTCCCGGCCATCGTTATTCCCAAGAATCTCAAAAATCTTATTCCGGGAACGAAGAAACTGCTGAAATTTTCAGGATTTCAGCTGCCAACGGTCCCAAAAACGACGCTCTGATGCCAATTTGATAGGAGACACTTGTAGATCTTCTGAAAAACAGCGAGAACAGTGATTGGACTGCTGTCCACAGCAGGAAAACACAGCAAAACTCTGTTTACAGCAGTTTAACAGCAGTATTTCAGAGGAAATTTGAAAGAAAACTCAAAGCAAGATTTGTTTTCCACTAAACGATGAATAAAATAGCAAGATACAATTGATCCTCAATTCGAGAGGAGGATCGATGACACCGGACTGTGAACTAGTCGCGGCAGCAACGAAGAACTTCCTCCTCACCAGAAGTTCCGATACTAGCAGGAACTACGGCTGGCGAATACCGCCCAGAATACCACCACCTGACGTCGTCAGGATACAGAACATCTCACAAAGAGAAAAGAAAGTTTGTTAACACCAAAAACCAAAAGCCATTCTTATTACGTGAAGCTTATTATTTATACACATGTATTCAGCCACATATTTGGCTATACAAAGAAGCAAATGAACAAACAACTATGAGCTGAAGTTTTGGCATTACAATCTTCAAAGAAAACAGGGCATTCTACTGTCCATCGTCAGCTCCGGCGTCATTCGATCTCTCCCAAATCTCTGGCAACGCCAAGAGCCCAAAGAAAACCTAAATATAAGAGATCTCAAATTTCAACCAAATTCAAGTTACCCAAACCCTAGCAAAACAAACTATTTAATGCATACCCATCAAAAGAATTCCCTAAACAATCCCTACATTCAAATTTCCCTCTTAACTCCCCCAAATTTCTTTCCTATTTGGCTCCCGCACGGTGTGCGGCTCGCTCGGCATCCCAGCGGGCGGAAGTTTTCCGCCCTGTTCGTGTCTGAGCCGGTCCCGCCTGGACCGGCTGGACCGGTCCTCTGGACCGGTCTAACAGATCCCATTCTTAGTAGAGAATGAGCTAAATACTAAGCATAAAATGTTACAGAGCCGTTATTTAGATTATGAATATATATCATCAATAAAAAAATTGTGAGCATATAAAGTATCTAGGAGGGATAAACTTTTGAAATAAAGATAGTATTTGTCCCAAACATGGGATAGTGAAAACCATCAACAAAAATTACAGGTGGTAAGTAAAATTTCCAAATTAGGGAGAACAATCGCCGATTACGGGCCATAAGTAAAAATGTTTTATAATCTCAAAAACAAGGCTTACTAGAAGAAAGGTTTGCTATAAAACTATAGGAGCAATGAGCATGGGAGGCAAAACACACTTGTTTGAGAATGCTGAATTACTCAACATAATCTTCTTGAGGAGTGGCATACATTGAAAAGGTGGTGGGTGGAAGGGTCAACAACTATCATAGAGGAATCATTGTAATGTCCCAGAAGAATTATTCATTTATCTTTTAATAAACATCAATCAGAGCTATCTAATATCATCTGTCAGTAATAAACGACAAAAATAGATTTTATAATTCAAAACATTAATTTGCACATCTGTGTTCATTCTGAGATGAGTGATCTACTGGGAAGTTAAACCAACAGGACAAAACCTTGAGGCTCTTAGGCCAAAACAAACATTATCTCGATAGTTAAGAGTTTAGGTTGTTACAATCATATAGACATTTTGGGTGGTTGAGGGATAATTGAATTTATCCGAATAATGTTTAGAATGATCAGTATGGTTGCAATGAGAGCATGGAGAAAATATATTTTGCCTATAACCATGCCATTATCAGCCTCGCCACACGACCATCATGATGGGTCTCATCACAAGGGAATAAAAGTTAGAAACTTTTTAAGTTTAAAAGCTTATTGATCCAAAGAACTTGTGAGAGAGTTGTCACAATATTACTATTGTTTGAAGTCAATAGAAAACTTTGGAAATAAGAAACTACTCTTTTTTTTCTAGATTATTGTCTACCTTCATTTCTTTCCCTCTGCTTTGTGCCTGAAAGCTTATTATCTTCAACAAACATGTTTTTAATTCAGATGTATCAAATGGTGCTTTATGGTTTTGTAACATTAATTGATTCCTTTATAATTTTTTTTGAAGATATGAAAATGACCAAGGCTCCATGCCAACTTTTTTGCAGGTTCAACGGCAACTGCAACTAAGGATAGAAGCGCAAGGAAAGTATCTCAAGAAGATCATCGAAGAACAGCAGCGACTCAATGGTGGAGTACCCCAGATCTCAGCAGACCAATGCACAGAAGATAAGACGGTTCCATCAAAGTCTTCCCTCAAAGATAAATCCAAAACGAATTTCTTGCATAGCCTTTCTTTTGAAGACTCCCATCATGAACCACACACACCAGAAACTGGCTCGCCTTTGACAAGCCCGAAGCATGAACTTCAGGTTAAGGGACAAATGAGTTAAAGCTTCTTATTCCAGGGCGTTAGATTGATAGTCTTTAGGAGTGTCCCAGCCGATAGTGTAGATGTTTTTAGGCTTATCAACTTTAGTCAGTCTCTGCTATTTGTTGGATAGGATATGTGCATCACAGTCATGACAATGTTTACTTCATCTGTAGCATATGTAGGTCGATTTCCTGAGAGGCTTTGATCCTCAAGAGGGTATATACTTGTTTAAGATAGTGTTTGTCAATTCATACAAAGCAAGAGGTGATTTGAAGATGCATCTTTTTTTATCTAGCTCTCTATTACGAAAAATTATTATCCGTGGTGTCCAGACATATCTGGAGGTCAATTCGGATGCACCACGTCATTCAATATACAGTGCATTGGATGATGTGGCTCGTCCGGATTGACCTCCAAACTTGTTCGGGCACCGCACATAATAATCTCTCCGACGTTACCATTTCTGTATGTCCATGTAGTTATGATTTGCTACACTAAAGTTCAATTATGTGTCCTGTGTACAAGTGCAGCCAGCCTAGAAGATTAGATGGACTGTCACTTTATTTGGGTGTAATTAGGGCAGAGCCCGATTCTTTTGCTAAAACAAATAAATACCAGGGCCTAGGCCCAGTTACAGGTCAGGAGATAAACAGAGAATCAGGACATTGCTCGACAGAAAAACAAATGCTGCATGAAACATAAAAGCCCAAAGATAAGAAGGATCTAGAAAAGCCTGGACTCTCTAGACTCCAAAACCTTCCCAAAATCATGAATGATCATGTGTAAGATATGCTACCCGGTTGCGTGGGCATGAGCCGGCCATCCAGGGTAAATTATTCTGTGTGGAGTGCGGACCGGTGAATTTGTGAGTATTTACTGTATAAATACACAATAAATATTTATAAAAAACACAGCAAATCAGCATTACTGAGTATTTTATGAGTATTTGGTGATTTGTTGTGTTTTTTGTGAATATTTACTGTGTATTTGAAAATATGCATTAAATATTCATAAAATACGCAACAATCAAGATGATTCTTCTCATTCGGATTTCACACAGAATAAATTATCCATCCAGGGGGATATGAAAATTTGAAAGAAGGTTGCCAAGCAGATGCGAAGACCATCCAGGTGGTCGATGGTAATCAGGTGAGAGAATGCATCTGTCATCATTGTTCAACAAAAACGATCAGCCTGCAAGATAGGGTTAGAACCAAGCCTATGACAATTAGTCCAAAATCTTCTTGCCCACATCATAATTCTTCCAGCTCTTAAGCCGGATGCTATATTGTAAAGCTAGCAGAGAATGAGCAGAGTTACTATATCTCCTGGAGTTCCCTTTCACCCCAAAGATGGTATAAAATATAGCAGATAGATAATTTATAAGCATTTGTAATTAAGTTCAGGCAATTCATCAATGTGATCCAAAGCTTGGATAAGATTTGGATGCAGCAAGAATGTAGTGAAGGCTGTGAGAATAGAGGTTGAATGAGAAGCTTCATTCAAAAAATACCGAGCAAATACTGAGCAATACCAATAATAACGAGAAAATATCATTAGGTCAAGACGAAATACCGAGTTATACCGAGTTATACCAAAAAAATACCGAGAAAAACTCGGTATTCTTTGGTATAACTCGGTATTGCTCGGTATAACTCGGTATTGGTCTTCTCAGAGCGGTATTCCTCCATATTATCAAACAATGCCTATCAATACCGATCAAATACCGAGCAAAAATTGAGTAACAAGCCTCTGATCGGACGTAGATCTACGTCCGGTCAGAGGACGTAATAATTGTTCCTGTCCGAATGCTCGTTGTAGTTAAAAAAAATCAGAAGCATTGAGTTGCTTGGCTGGGAAGGAAGAAAAGAAGAGTAGAAAGGAAGGAGAGGAAGACCTTCAAGTCTTTTTCATTCAATGTTCTACTTATATGAAAGTTGTTCTATTCATTGTAAGTAATTATATTCTTGTTATTGTTTTTTATGATTTTAATTTCTAAAGATTTTATCTCTCTCGAATCCGTCAAAAATATACTTTTTCTGATTTATCAAGCTTTCTCTATATAATTTTTTTTGTATATGATAGATATGGATTGTATGAGCATTTCGATTATAATATTTTTGAATTTCACTAGATAGATCTATAGTTATAATTTTCTAAAGTAAATAAATAGTGTTTAGATTTCTCTGCATTTCATAGATTATTGTACTTCATACATTATATTGAGTTGCATGGAAAAAATGATATGACTGATATAAAATAAAGTAATATTTGCATATAAATAAAAAAGATCGGTTGTTAATATTATAATTAATATGAGTTGGTTCTTAAAACATAATATCATACACATGAGGTGGATCGACGATCTTTTCTTAAAATAAAAAATTTGTGGTGTAACTCTGGATGTTAGTTTGTAACCGATTGACCAAATTATGCTGACTAGTAGCTAGTGATGACTCTTCATTGATTATTTAAAATAACATATAAATTGATTTAAGATGATGAATAATGATGGCAAGATAAAAACTAATGATCAACTAGTTGATAGTTGTGATTAAACTAAAGACTGATGACCAACTTATTGATAGTTGGATGGAAGAATGAAGACACAACATTAATGCTAGATGTCCTGCCTTGCTATTTAATATCGCATTCTTGATTTCATAACATACGAATTGATTAATAAATAGAACTAAAGCAGAATACAATGGTAAGTACACTGATACAACATTCAGGCATGACATATTAATTAATAGTCATTTTTACTGAATTTTCTAATATTCTAATAGACCTCTTTTGGCTTCATTAATAATATTGATTTTACTATTGATTGATATTAATTTTATTAATTGCTTATTGCTCATGCTAATTTTGTTGTGTAATCATAAGTGATATGAAACGAGAGATATAAGGAGATTGATTGATATGATATACGACGATGAATAGAAAGTGATGACTTCTTACATGAAAGTCACCTAACTAATGTCTTATGATATGCAATATATATTTATTGATTTATGAAAATATGATTGAGATTAATTCTTGTAGGGTAAGCCTACATGACTGGATATAAGAAAAACACTATATGTAGTCAGATGTTCAATCTTGCTAGATTATTTATACACGCATAAGATATTAACACATATGATACATTGCATAAGTGGCATGACATGATTGCTAAGATCGATACAATGACACATGGTTTATGTGAACTAGCTAAATGACATATTTGATACGCATTTCATATAATATTTATATTATAAGATATGCATGCAAATATGACATTATAGATAAGGTTGATAAGATTGATAAGATTGATACTTGAAATAATGCATTGATATGAACATGATATATATGCATTGCATTGTTATTATAACATGCACATGATAAAGGCAAGTGTACTAATTTCATAAAGTGACATAGAAACTTTTTTGTTAATAATAGGTATAGATATGTTAGAACCTATCTATCCTTAACTTGGTTAATGATCACTAATCAATACAGTTGTACTAAAATTATTGCTCATATGACATGATATTGTGTGCGTTGATTGTTATCTGCTTTTACAAGGTTTATGTTCATATTGATGTTGTTCATACTGATATTGATTGAATGATTACATGCATATTGTTTTCACTGTCTTGCATTAATTATAGTTGCAGATTATGATAACCTGCTAAGTTGTTAGCTCTCTTTGTAATTTTTGTATGTTTTCAGATAAGGGAGAAGATCCAGTGGAGTGAGACAAATCAAGCTTTCTCAAGTTTTCTTTTGTTTTATGCATTTATTTTATTTGTTTAGTCAAGAGTAGAAAGATAAATTGATATATATAGTTATTGATCTCATGACTATTATAAATGAATTTTGAGAAAAGAATACAATTGCTTATTTTGATGAATATGATTTATAATTGATTATGCTTGTTGCGTCCTGGAATATTCGCGACGGTAGAGAAATATATAGTTTAACGTCTTAGCGTTGTACGAAGATCCAGCACACAATCAGATAAGTGAGAGGGTGTAGCGTTCATAAGAGACACCAAAGTTTTTACGTGGAAAACCCCTGAAAAAGGGGGAAAAATCACGGGGCCTGGCCCGGTTTGAATGAATCCACTAGTATTTGTAGTCGATTACAAATGAGGCCCTTCCTTAGGAGAAGGCCTTGGATTGATGTAGCAAATGTACATCATATAGATTGCATTACATGGTAAGAGTTACATATACAGGTTTGTTTGGCCTGAAGGACCGTGGTCGGCAGGAGACCGGAGTCGGCAGGAGACCGGGGTCAGAAAGACTGTTGTCTGTTGATGGAGGTCGGAAGGACCATAGTAGGCGACAAAGGCCTGAAGAACTGTAGTCGGCAGGAGACCGTAGTCGGCAGGAGACCGTAGTCGGCAGGAGACCGTAGTCGCCGGCGACCGTAGTCGGCCGGAGAGGTCGGACGGAC
>NW_021320094.1:1223679-1258920 GCF_001605985.2 Dendrobium catenatum
TGACACATTGTTTATGATACATTGCATGAGTAGCATTTCACATATTTTTTCTTAAGATAAATTTTAAGCAACAATAACTTTTAAAATATATAATTGTTAAATAGATTAAATTTCAAAATAATCCCTATGACTGTTCACATATGACCAACGTTCTTTCAATTTAATCATTCAACTATACAAATTGATTCAAAATGATCCCGTTAAAATTAATTTGTGAGTAATTTTGTATAATTCGAGCAGGGGCGGAACCGACTTCAATTTTGAGGGGGGCAAATACAACACAAAAATAATTAAATATTAAAAAAATAATATTATATATCTATATATTATGTAAAAAATTTTAAATAAATTTAAGCAAGAAAAATAAAGAAAAAAAATGTGTAATTAAACTGTCATGAAAAACATGAAAAAGAATATTAGAACAAAATGTGAAGAAATTTATAAATATTTTAGGGCAAGTTAGGACAAAAGAGATTTTAGGGGGGGCAAAAATAATTTTTAAGGAGGGGCAAAAAATTTTTTTACTCTCCTATAATATTTTTTTTTTTACTCTTCTAAAAAAAAAATTTTTTTTTTTTTGAGGGGGGGCAATTGCCCCCTCTAACCATCAAATGGTTCCGCCAGTGAATTCGAGGGTTAAATTGGGATTAATTTTAAATCATAATTACAATATGAGAGATTATTTTAGATTAATTTTATGAAGATGAGGAATTAAATTGTAGCAATGTGATATTCTCTAATTAAATTGATCATACCCAAATAATTTGATGACTATTTTGAAAATTTTCTGATAATTAAATTAACTGATTACCGACATTGAAGCTATTTTCCAGTCTTCTAGTCATCCCGTCCCGGCGTTGGTGTGTTGAAGATTTCCGCAGGTACAGAAGAATCAGGGGTCCACCAAAGAGCTCCAAGTACGCGTTTTAAGTGAATTATTGAAAGGAAAATATTCTCTGAACCATACATTTAACTAATTTTTGAAGACTTATCGCTTACTAAACCCTAAAAAAAAAATACGCGTCTTTACTCTTTATAATTACTAAAAGGAAAAATTAATACGTTCAGATTCCAATTCATAATCGACACATATTTTTTGAGTTAATATATTTTATACAGACACTTAATTTTTTTTACTAACGCTCGATCCGGCTTGGTCCTGAGCTTGTCCTAAACAGTAAACAAAAAGGATAGAGATTTATTAAAGATAAAGAGCGGTTTGTGAAGAGAGAAATTTTTTTGAAGATGAAAAACGACATTTCGAAAGCAAAGCTCTAAAACTTTTGTCTGAGTGATTTCAGGATTGAAAGAGACAACACATGTGCTCCTTTTTTTTTTTTAATATTTATCTCATAACTGGCCCGGATCATTGGGTCATGCGTTAGGGCATCTCCAGCCGAACTATAAATGATTGTAAGGCGTAGCTGATTTGCTCCATTTGAAAGGCAAAAAAATCGCTAATCGTTGGATGGTGAACAGTGCGATATCAATATTGGCGTTGCATCGTTCATCTACTTGATTTTTTTGTCTCAACCTGGTTTGCCTTAGAAACCCCCGAAAGAGAAGAAAGATGGCCGGCTACCTTCTCAGAAGCACGGAAAATGGAGTTAGATTGTAGTTTTTTTTTTTTGGGAAATTTAGGCCATTTAAGGCAAACTCACGCACAATACATACACAAAAACTCGAACCTAAGACCTCTTAGTTGGAAGCATAAGCTCTCAACCAACAGGCCAAGATGAGCTGTGTGTTTGATTGTAAGTGAATCATGATATTTTTTAATTTCATTGTATTTTGAAGTAAAAAAAGAAATTTTCGTTTGAAGATGCCCTTAGTAAACAAATCCACATAACTGCATAAAATAAATTAATTAAGAGTCTACGTCCCCACTCAGCACCAAATAATTTATCCTACTAAAGAGCTATTCCGCCTTCCTATTCTCTTCCACCGTCGCTTGACTTTGACTCCTTCAGCCACCTCAAAAGACAAAAGGGAAGCCTTTTTCTTCTTCTCGTCGTCGGCCCCTTTCCATCCTCCACTTCGATCTCGGTTTTAATTCAGAGAAAGAGAAGGCGAGGATTGAGAACTAATTAATAAGACTGAGAATATGCAGATGAATCTAACGCGACGTTTCTTCCTCCGAGCCGCGCTATTCGTGCTCCTCGGCGGTTCTTCTGCGGCTGTCCTCTTCGTCTCCGGTGCCAATCTCTCCCCCTTCGCATAGCTTTCCGGGTATTCTAACACGTGCTTATTTGACAACTGTTTTCGAATTTTGATAACTTTGCGTAGGCGATGCTATCCAAGCTCATGGATCTACTGGTCGGAATCTCCTGCAGGCGAAACAGCGTAATTCCATCCTCTTATCACCGTTAATGCAAAGACTGATTTTGTTTCCCCATTTTTTTTGACGGAGTTGGAGGTTTATTTTTTTAACTTGTTGGAAAATTTTTAATATAGGGCCATAAAAATATTAAATCATATATTAGGTGATATATTATTTGTTTATTTATAAACTTATGATTAGTTATTATTTATTTTATAATTTATCATGTTAAATCATTAAGAATAAGTGTTTGAGAAATTTTGGTCAAAATATTTTTTTCTTTTGAAAATAGTTTTGTGGAAAAATTTTGGCCTTTAGATACATATAGTATTGATGCTTTCACATATTTTGCTATCAAATTTTGAGTAACAGTGCAATGTGATTGGTGGTTTAAGGTGTATTAAAATAGGTTATCGGGTCGGATTTAGATCTAAACTGAAATTTCTTTGATCTAAATCAAATTGACTCAAATTAGAACCATTTAATAAACAGGTCAAAAAGACAGGCAGACCTAAATTAGATCTACTTTCAACCTAGATGACTCAATAAATTATTTTAATTAAAAAGAAGTTTGGGTTAATTAGAGAAAAGTCAAAATCGAGATCACGTAGTTAACGATGTCCCATAAATCAGTTAATAGGTCGTCACTAACTTGGTGGTAAGCCTTGAAGCCTTATGGAAATGCTTTTCTTAGAATAAAATGGGCTACCATTTCTCGATTTCTGTATGCATTTCTTTCCTAAAAGAGTGAACTGTGAATCTTTTTGTTCCAGATATTGATTGCGCATTAATTGCAATCTTTCATGAAAAGTCTTTGAGATTTTGGTGCAAATAAGCGGTGTCCAACTCTCCTTGGCCCATTGGTTGAGAGCTTAGGCTTCCAATTAAGAGGTCCAGGGTTCGAGTCTATGTGTATGCGTTGTGTGTGTGAGTTTGCCTTAAATGGCCTAAATGTCCCAAAAGCGGTGTCCAAAATGTCAGAAACGGCATGACATTCTGCGATCTTTATGCTCTTTGAAGTTAAAACTGAGTTACTCAACAAATTTCACCAATTTGGCAACCTTCTTGTTGCAAGGTAGAATATATACGGTGATAGAGTTAGAAAATTTTTCGTCTTAATATTGTACGGATATTTAGCACTCAAACAGAATAAATAAATAAAAAAAACGGAACACCAGAATTTTTACGTGAAAATTCTGAAAATAGGAAAAACTACGGGGCCACACCCCGTTGAAAGGATTTAATTTGTGTTTGCTTATATTACAAGTGGCTGACTTGTTCTTGAAATTAAGGATGATCAAATTACAATAATCAACCCCTGGTTGAAATTCAGTTACAAGTAGAGATCGGAAATCCGGAGACTTTTGGTGGTCGGGCGAAAATTCGGTTTCAATTGACAGTTAGGTAGAAATTCTGTGTCAGTCAGCTGTTGAGCAAAACTCCGGCGTAAGTCAGCAGCCAGGAAGGAATACAGCGTCAATCAGCTGATGCTTGCCGGTGGAAGTTTGGCGGTGGATGAGGAGTCTGATGACAAGAGATCTTTCTTTATTCTCTTCTCTTCCTTCTCTTCTCTTCTTGCATGGGCCCCCCCTCGTGAAAAATGAGGAGTCTATTTTTAGTTTTATGAGAATGGCATGGATAGTAAATATGAGGAAGATCAAGGGTAAATTGGGAGTGGTTTGAATGGACGGCCGATATGGAATCCCTTGATTGTGAACCGTTTATTGGGTATTTGAATGTCTTAATAAAATCATAATTAGGCCATCTTAGGCTCGTTGGATTCGTCTCGTCGAGCCGCTCGATTCGACTATAAACATGTCACATTTGGAAACCGTTTAGTAATCAAAATTATGGTTCGAACCTTCCAAATGCGCTTCGGCTCTTTGATTTGGACCAATTTGAGCTCGGATTGGGTCGAATTTGGTGTCGTTGGGTTCATATTTTTTAGAATTTCAGTTTGACTATAAATTTGCTGAAATCAGAGTTCATATAATTTCAGATTTAATTTTTGAAATTTTCAATTTGATTTTTGCCTCGAGATACTGCCCGATCAAGATTATTATTTTTTTTTTTATGATATATCACTTTTAAATTCAATGAGGATGAGAAACTCGGGAGATAAACTTTAGAAAGACTACTCTTATCATTATTTTTTCAACTGAGAGTAGTTTTTCAGTCATTCTATTCACATTTGAACAAACCAAATCCATGATTTATATTTTGTCTTCTCAGATTGCCCAATCAACTTTCAGTTCATGAACTACACAATCATTACAAGCAAGTGCAAGGGACCCCAATATGCTGCCAATCCCTGCTGTTCAGCCTTCAAGGAATTTGCTTGCCCTTACGCAGATCAGCTAAATGTCCTAACCAATGACTGTTCTTTTGTCATGTTCAGCTACATAAACCAATATGGAAAGTACCCGGCTGGTCTTTTTTCGTCTGAATGCAAAGATGGTAAGGAAGGGCTTAACTGCACTGCATATATCAGCAAGCCAGATAACTCTACTTCAAGCTCCTCTGCTCGCATGTATGGCAGCTTTCTCCCGTTAGTTAGTGCTGTATCTGGTTTTGTTATGGCAAACCTTCTCCATTGTATTTGATGAGAATCTGATTAGCACAATAGGCTATTTCAAAAATAAGAAATTAGAAGATAATTAATAAACAATCACTTGACATAATGAAGTTTGATATAATTTTTAAATATTTTATTAGCTTTATACTTAAATTTTTGAATTCAAATATTTTTTAAAAGAGATTCCTCATGAGCTAACAAGTTCAGTTGAAGTTTAGATAGATCTCTCACAAGACGAACGTTTATCACGTCTTTTAATACAAGTATGTATACACGACGTGTATATCGTGTCATTGCTCTTCTATTTGTCTGGCTGTGATCCAAGCAGGTTCAAGTCCCTGAAGAGAATATCTGCCAACTTATGGACTGTTTGATTTGGTGCATTGGGATGTAAAGAATTTAAAATGTAAGGATTTTAAAAATATTGGTATTTGGTTTGAAATAAAATGAATGTAGAGTAAAATTTTGAAGTAAATAAAATTCACAATCTGATTCAAACTCAATGTATTTGGAATTCTTTAGATTTAGGTGATTTTCAATACACTACAAACTCATCGTCGGCTACCATCTGTTATGTGTGGAATTTGATTGTATTAATAAATCAAGTTGTTATGTTGTTGCAGACCTCAAGTTTATAGTACTTGTTGGGGGCCGGGTGCGGTGGGTTTACCACCAGTTTTGCACCCAATTATTTTTGTACAACGCCCTAGTTCTGTGTACTTGAGCACCCATGTGCTATGTTTCAGAGCGCCCTAGCACTAATCAACAGATAGCAGAGCGCCACAATGCTCTGGATTAGGAGAAACAGTGCTACAAGCTTGGTGCCATAGCGTTGCGAGTTTGAGCGTCGTAGCGTCATTAAACAGTGGCTTGAGCGTCGCAGTGCTGCGAGACGAACTAAAGAGTTTTCTTTCCCGTTTTTATAAAGAGTTGCATCCATTGGAGTTATTTACTCGTCTTTCTCTTGTATTTATGTAATGTATAAAGAGAACGAAGCATATGATAATAGAAGCAAGGAGAGAGAAGAGAGGCCTGTACTTATTTCTCCTAATTTTCATAGTTGATTTTTTGGTGATTTGGCTCCATAGTTTTTTTTCCTATTTTAGGTTTTTCTATATTAAATCTTGGTGTCATTTATTTTCCGATGCTTTTACTTTCTTGCTTGTTTTGTTATTGTGGTGTTTACTCCTCATCCGGTGTTCACTTCCCGTTCACCATCGGCCACTGTGGGCCACCCACTGGCCACCCCAACCACAACTTCTTATATTATATATCGCATTTATTTTAATTCAAACCAAACAACAAAAAATAATCTCATTTATTTCTCTTATAATCATCCAATCAACTTCAAAGCATTCTTTTTTACATTACATTTTCTTTTCAAGCCATCAAACAGCCTCTTAAATGAAGATAGGATAACATTTCTTACTTTTAAACACTACGAAATTCATGCCATTTGCTCTCTTTGCTCTGTTAGCTTTGAGAATATTTTGCATCTATTCTTTGAATGAGACTTCTTAGACAAATTATTCCTCATGCTACTCCATTTCTGTTTAGACCAAACCTTTTGCAGATATTCGAACTTATTGAGGATTTATCTGAGATTGATGTAGCAGGGAAACTTTTTTTTTTTTTTTGAAAATTTGGGGCCTAAGCCCATATATTACTATGAAAAGAAAATGTTACAAGAAAAAGTAAATATATGTAAAAGCTTCGCAACATAAGCAAAGACAAAAACTTATGAATGACTGATGTAAAAAATCCCAACTATATCACCCAATACATCCAAAAAATCAAATTGAGAACCAAAACATGATAGAAGACTCAAAAAATATTGAGGACAAGCTGCAATCCGAGCAGTAGAACCAACTGCAGGAATGCAACAACAATGCTCAGTAATCTCCAGGTAGACAAAGCCAAAACCAGCAGAAGCCCTCGTAACATGATGGCTAACACTTGACAAGCAACAAGCAGCCAAAATCAGAAAAACCTCCTCCCAGGCCAAATGTCTGGACTAAGATATTAAAATAGCTTCAAAATAATATCGGAACCCTGGTTGCCCGAAGACCATCCAAGGGGCCTGCTGTGGGAGCTTCATCATCGTCCAGACATGGCATATACTGCAGGCGAAAATCGACGGGATAGAGGGGCCCGAAAATAAATCCAGCTGCATTATAGTTTTTCCAGCAATTCTAATGCACATTTCCATTTCATAATCTTCTCAAACAGGGTTCTTTTGATGCTTAGCATAACAGAAGTAAAGCATTGGAAGTTCCCACCAAACCTCCTACTGTTCCTTTCTCTCAAAATATAGTAAATAATACAACCAATTGCCAACTTATAGAAATTCAACTCCTCAGGTTTACTATAAAATTCTCCAGTTAACTAGTCAGAATATTGCATAATCGAGGGTCTCATAAGAAAACATTATGTCCCAGGAATAATGGCTTTCAAAATAGAGAAAGAATATGAATATTCAAAATACAAATGAGAAACAGATTCAGCATGATAATGACATAAACAGTAGTTAACCGGGACATGAATTTGTCTGATATGAAGAGCGTCAGGAGTCTTTAAACCCCCAACTAAGGCAAGCCATACAAAGACCGAGTGCTTGAGAATGAGCCTTTTATGCCATACCAATTTATACCAGTTGCAGTCTGGTAAATCAAAGTAAAACTCATCTATATATTGTTTGAATCTAAAATTATTTTTGTTTTTTCCAAAACAAACAAGGCCAGCATTGTCAATATAATTAATACCATTAAACACATAATGCAACATAGGAGAAAAATGCCATGGGAGATTCCAGGAACGAGCTCATACAAGAAGCAATTTAGGATAGTGTCAAGAGAAACATCTCCAGTATACTCACCTAACGTGATATTATGACACCAGTGATCCCATTTCAGAGAAATAGGAGCATTGTTCCTGATTTTAAACTGAAAGCATGGTTTAGCTTCAACAGCAATATTACATATGGATTTCCAGAATTTAGAAGCATTGGCAGGAGCCGGTTTCCATGGAGATCTGTATTTATGGAGAAGCCAAGAGGAAAGAGGGGAAGTACCGTTGTACATCCTGATGATAACTGAACATTTATAAGCAAATTGCAAAGCAGGAATTGAGGGAAAGAAACGAAAGAAAATTTGAGCGAAAATTTATATGTCAAACGTCTCTTGCTCGTGATGTTTCAATAGCCATTCAACTAAAAACTGCTAATTGGGATTCGTAAGTTACTGTCCGCATGTTTTTCTTCGAATTATATGGTATTTTTCTCTGGACAAGGAGGAATGATTTCTCCAACTGGTTTTGGCAGCCTGCGACGGCCTCGTTGGCAACCAGAGACAAATTTTTTTCTGCTTCAAATAGGGCCCTTGGAGTCATTCAGGCAACCAAGGCTGCACCTATTGACTTCTAACGTCTATGTTTCTCGTGTTAAAAAAATTTTGGTCACTTTATAGAGAAATTATTTTGTGCGGACGTCAAGCGCAGCTCTATCTCTAGAGACGAATCAAGTGCAATCACGTTAGCGGTACCGAACATGGGTGACATGACGCATTCTGATTGATTGCCGGACAGCATTCTGCGTCCGCACAGAATAATTTTTCCCTATTATGAGTCCAATTGTTATTTTTTTACTTGAATTTCCTTCTATATTTTTGTTTTAGCTCTTGTTTTTCATCAAGGGCGGAACCAACTTTAGTTCTTAGGGGTAAATTTATAAAAGAATATATATATATATATATAACTATAAGGGTGTAAAAATAATTTATTTTGCAGATAATAGCTTTTCACAAACTTATTTGTTAGTGTTCGAAAAATTCAACATAATCGGATGAAAATAACAGAAAGTCAAGAGGCTTTTTTATTTTTATTTTTATTTTTAGAGGAACAAATTCCGTGAAAAAATAGGTTAAAGGACATATTACAAATAACCCTTAATATGCAATTGCCCCCCTCACTCCCTCACAAGTACATAATTTTCCGCCCTTGTTTTTCAGTGTATTAGCTTTGAGCTGGTTCTTTCTTTTGAATTTTGTATAATGTAAATGTTGATTCACATTAAGAGATTGGCTTCGGCCTTAGTTTTCCCAAAAAACATATCTCGCCATCAGTGTTCATTAAGGAAGGGGCGGTTTGGCTTTACATATATAAAATAGTGTTAAAAATATTTCGAATGCATGAGTTTTAAATATAGTATTATTTGAATATTACAAAGTAAAAATTTGCAATATTTTGTACTTATCGTAGTATTTAATTTTAATATATTTAAAATTTATTAAATTTGTTTATTTCAAATATATTATAAATTTTATATTATTGTTGCTACTAACCGTCATATCTTCTACCCCTAGTTGTCACTGGCCTTTCACCACCGATCATCTTCTCTGCATGTGCCCCGACCATTAGCTGCCGTCATTATTGAGTGTTACACTATATTTATTTTATTTCAAATCAAATAATAAAAAAATAATTTATATTATTTTATTCTCATCAAAATAATTTCATATATTTTAAATATATATACTATATTTTTTTATAGTACATTTCATTTTATTTCCTAATATTCCTTTTTCATCCTATCAAAGCCCAATTTAATACCACCAAGCCTGATACAAGTTGTAGGGCAACCCATCACTTTCTATGTTAATCACTGTTAAAATGATGATGAAAATATTCTTAAAGTATCATCTTTAATAATAAAGCTTATAACTTCTTCACAGTTCACATCTATGGTCTCCTGCTTCCTTCAAACAGCTCATTGATCTTCATCTCCACTTCCCTTGGGCTATGATGCCTCAAATTTTTCTCCCCATGTCTTCTTTCCTCCAGCAGTCCTCTGTAAACCTCGAGAAACCGCCTGTACGCCGGCAATATGATTCCGGCCGCCGCCACCCTCAGCTCCTTTTTCAGCCGTTCGTCAACCACCACCCAGTCCATCTGCGCTCGCCTGGTCTCCTCCAAGTACACATCCACCATCCTAAGCCTCTCTCTCATCACTTCAGCAGTCGGCAAATCACCGCCGTCGTCGATTCGAAGCACCGCAATAACCTTGCCCCATGAGCTCTTCTGGTACTTCGCCGCCCACTGCCGCTCCATCGCCGCCTGCCGCCGGATCCAATCTTCTCCCAGTAACATCAGCAATTCACTGCTGCTACTTACCTTCTGCATCATATACCTGTTTCCAAGAAAACTTCTCTAAGTTCTAGAATAAATAAGTTACAGAACACTATAAATGTATTAAAAAAATAAGAGTTTTTTTAATTATTTAAAATGAGTGAAAGTTAAGTTATTATTTAATAAATAGTATTCAAATTTCTGTAAAAATTTGTTTTTTTTTTTTTAAAAAAAGGCAGTTAGGAAACAGACATATTTATTTCTACTAATTTAATTAGTTGCTGAATGCAATCTATAAATTAATATTTAATAATTATTATTTAAATTTTAGAAAAAGTTACAGCAAAATAAGTTTAAAATTTATTAAATCTACTTCAAAAGTATATAAAAATTTATAAATTAAATAAATTCAATAATTTTTTAGGCTCAAAATATTATAATTTATCTGAGGGATCGCAACGTTCTTTAACAGCAACTTACCTGCAATTGTTCATCAAGAAAATGCAGCTCAGCGCTGGTTCCCTGTACATCGTCGCCTTCGCTTTCAGATTCCCCTGCAAAACCTCCATAATCCACGCAATCTGTGCCGCGAAGGGCGAAGATTTCTGCTCCGGCCTGGGATCAGCCGCGGCGCGGAATCCGTCCTCGTCCATCACTCCCTCCAGCGTTCGCCATGAGTCACAGGCGGCGCGGAGGTAATTCATCACATAGCGAGTGATAGGATGCAATCCGCCGCCTGGAACAGCCTCCGTCGCTGGATCACGCCTGATCAAGTTATCAAACTCGGTGAAAATCCCCCGAATCGCTGACCCGAGCTTCTTCCAGACGGTAAAGACCTCGGTGTGAAGGGACTCCGAGTACTGATCGGAGAACAAAGCATCGACCTCCGGGACTATTTCTCGGAAAGCTTCGTACATGTCAATCATCCGAAAGAGCTTCTCTGGCGAACGTTTCGCAGAAGCAATTGCATCGGCGAATCGCAAGAGCTGGATTGCTGGGCCTCGGCACGCTTCTGCAAAGGATAGGTCAGCGATGGCGGTCGAGCCGGAAAATATGCGTCGGCAAAGGCGGTGCTCGCTGGGGAAAAGAATGCGGAACGCTACGTTCGTGCCCTTAACCCAGCGAATGATGTCGTTCTCAAGCTCAGTCCACGGTGCTGGCTCGACTTTGTTGGCAGTGCGAAGGCGGATCCCTAGACGGCAGAAGCTTTCCTCGAGGAAATCCCTGCGGGAGAGGCTATACGCGTGGGCGCACTCTCGACCAAACCCGGCGGCGACCATTCGCTTCGCTATCTCGTGAACGTCCGCGAGGGTTCCTGGCGGGAGAACGTCAATGAAAAAATCATAGTCTGTCACTGGTGGCGCCACCGGGATCGGGTCATCTTCGCCGTCAGAATCTAACTCCGGAGGTGGGACAGGGTCGAATGGGGAGACGTCGAAAGGGTGCTCTATCATCGAGCGGAACTCGTCTTCGAGCCGGAGCATGCACTGCTGTAGGAGATCGTCGGCGCGGTTGACTGCCGGCGATGAATTGTGACCGCGTACGGATGCGATGAGGGCGTCGACAGCGTCGAGGAAGGCAGCGGCATCGGAGGCCTCCGACCATATGGAGCGGTCGGAGGAGAGGAAAAGGGAGATCTGGCGGTCGATTGAGGAAAAGGTGATAGGAGTGGTTTGTTCGTCGCTGATGGAACCGCTTGGGTGGTGATTGGCAGCGAGTCTCTCGCGGGTGAAGCGGCCGTCGAAGTCGGAGAAGATTCGGAGGATGTCGTTGGCCATGGTGTCCGTGCGGCCTAGTGTCTTGGCGATGTGGCGGGCGACTTCTATGAGCTTTTCTTCGCCATGTTCAGCCATCTAATTCATCGAAATGAGGGGTTGTAAAGCTTCTTTTTTTTTTTGCCGAAGAGAGCAAAGATCAGAGTAGAAATTTCAACGACCGCGAGCCTGAGTTAACGAGGTTGAGGACAAATATCAGAAGAAAAAATACAGAAAGAAAAAAAAAACGCGTTTACTTGCTAATTGGAACATCGTAATTTCGCCGGAATTGATGGAAGCGTGGTGTTTTCGTAAATATAAAATGATGACAGTGGCAGTAAGGTAAAGTTAGGAAATTCTATTTATAGCCGTCTTTTTCCACGAACATTCGAAAGCCCTTGACTTTTTTTTTTTTTCTTAAGAACAGTCGAAGGCTTTTTAGGGTCATCCACGAACTCTGCTCCATTTTGAAGAAAATTTAGCATTTCAATCATAGGAAACTAGAATCAGGAGGCAACAAAATTCCTTTCACGCTCTGTTTTCGTTTCATTCCAGGTTTCCTCTCTTGATTCTTGCATTCGTAAATGCGGATCGGTGCCTTTTTTCAAGATCTGTGTGATTCGGAGCCTGCAATTGGTGAGAAAGGCGTCAAATTTTGTAAGATGTTTCCGTCTCATTCTGCACTTTTTAGCTTGTGGGATCATGGAATTTAGATTCTGCTTTTCTTTTGTCTGCACTATATGTCCTAATTTTTTATTAGATTCGTTAGATATTTTTATATAGGAACAGATTTGTGCATGTTCAGTATGACAAAGGAATAGCAGAAGTACAGATAGAAGTTCAGATATTTATCTATCTATCGATCTTAAAAAGCAGTCATTGAAGTTTAGTCCTAGCAAGCACAACTCCATTGCAAGGTTCCAATTTTCTGCTTTTATTGGTGTCGGCGCTTACCAACCGAACCAAATTCCACCCACCTTCAACACAGGTGGGTCGCCTGTTTGAATAACGACACCAACAAGATATCCTGTAGTGTGAAAAGTGAAAACTTTTGTGTTATAAGAAGCTTTGAACTATTTGAACTGGAAAGCGAGTTTTTGCTTGACCTAGTAAATGCTTTTTGAAGTTGTGCTTGCTGTATGGATGGAAAGCCACACATATTGGTCGCATTTATCACGATAGGCAGACAATGAGGTGTCCTATTTATTTCTAGCGAAAATGATCTGATTCGAATATAATCAGATAAATCTAGGGGAATTTACTTACATGCCACTTTATTTCATGCTATTTGTATATTTAGCCCCCAAAATTTTAATATTACATGCCTACCACTCATATAAAACTTTAATATCAAATATATTACTCATATATTTCATTCGTACCACTCATACCATTTTTTTAAACTTTAATATTTTATTTCATGCACTCATATATGTCATTTTTACCCTATTATTTAATGGGTTGACCCAAACAGAAATTTTTTTGATATGATTTGAGTTGAGTTTTGGAGTTTGGAGTTGGTTCCAATATTGACACCCTGTGAGTTACAATTAGATTTATTTAATTTATTCTCCTCGTTTATTGCAAAGCCAGATTCCAATTATTTAATTGGTGGGTCTAATTATTTATGAAGGACATTAAGACTCTTTTGAGACACTCTTATATCTGCATGCTTTTACTTTAAGAATTTTCTTAAGCACTTTTTTTTCTTTTTGCCAGAATCACTTTTATTAAAAGTGATTACCAACCAGCCAAAAGCTTAATTTCTAGGTTGAGGCTCAGTGATCTTTGTGTTTAATCACTTTTATTAAATATGACAATTAGCTATCTAGAAGCTTGGCTTCGAGTTTTAGGCTCATTGATATTTATATTTAGATCTGGACTTAAATATCATATTACTTAGAGTAGTTGTTGTGTTAGAATATTTACAGAGAAAGGATTTTTTTACCTTAAATAAAAATAATTGATTGGTACGCTAGCCAGTGATCAAAGGTATATAATTCTATATGATCCGTGATTCTAGAAGTTTGAGTTAAAATCTATCCAAATTTTGTTGAAATTGAGCTATTTATAGATTTTGCGGGTGTGGGTATTTTTTACTCTTTTTATTGGAGTATTTTAAATCCACACGACCATTTTATGCCCCAATCTCATCAACAAGAGGTAATGCAGCTCTATGAACATTAAGTTTGGCCATAAGATCCTTGCCTTAAACTTGCTATCATCGTTATTTGAGAGGTAGGATGGCATTTTAAAGCTAGTTAATAGTTCCTATGGATTCTTGAACATGGAGCTCAACGAGGTTAGAGATCTTATCCTTGAGAAAAGGGAAAGAACATCATTTTTGTTTTAAAATTTAACAATAGAAGCCGTTTGATTGAAAAAATATAGTTTAAAAAAAAAGAATTAATTTTCTTTGGGAATATTAAATTTTGAATTTTGAAATTGAACACGTCATTATGAACAGTATATCGCCTCGGGAGGTGATCATATCGTTCCCTAATGGGTTCAAATTTCAGAATTTTAAATTCATCCGAATTATCGTAGTCAAACTCAAGGGGGAACAACATATGATCTCGAAAGATCAAAATGACGTTCAATTAATTGTCTAACTATAATAATTCGGATAAGATATCATTAATTTCATAATCAAAATAATGATAATAAAATAATATATCTTCCTGAAGAAAGATGATATTAACTATTACCGATTATTTGAATATGACGACAACGATCGCCATTTTTGTTTGAATTCCCAAAGATAATTAATTAGAGGTTTTGAAAACTTAATTTTGAAAATCAGGTCTGGGTTTCTAAATCTCCTACGAGTGCAAGCCCTCGTAGTTAATTACATCGTAGCAAAATTGGAATTTTCTTACGAAAACTCTCGATTAAAATAGCGTTAGAAATTTTATTTAAGATTTTCAAAGCTGGATGTCAAAGGAGGTAAAGGTTGGAATTTTCAATCGGGATTGGTTCAAAATTGAAGACTTATTTCTGGAATTAATGGAAGAAGGGTAGGAGGTGTTTTGAGATTCTGAATTACTTTAGAAACACCCCAGCCTATCCTAAGTGTTGGGATCAAATTTGATTAAAAGAGATTTTTAATTTGAGTGGTCCATTTTATTAGAAAATTGGGACTCAATTCCCTGAGGTTGAGGTCTTATAGCCCGAGCCTGCCTCGAAACCTAAGTCTAAATTGGGTACTTAAAAGTGACCCGAACCTAGCTAATGTAGTGCAAATCTGGACTTATCCCGGCCTGGATTGGGGAGCCAGCTAAATCACCTAGGCGCTTTTAAAATATGTATCCGGTCTTTTAATGTTGAGTGGTAGGGACATTATTTAGAGAAGTTTAAAGGAATGGGGTCGACATCTAGAGCAGATCTTTAATTGACCCCTTAGACTTATGTTGGGTGTTTGATGCTTAAGCTAATGCAATTAAAGTTTTAGAGATTTTTAAATCTGTTACTAATGCAATGCATGCTGATTGACTCGATTAAATACTTGAATTTGAATTAAGACTTTTGAAATGAGAACTCCCGGCGGTCCCGGGCTTACTTCTTAAAACGTTAGGATTTCTATATGGGCTTAAATGTTTTAATTTGATTTAAGTAGAAAAATTTTAAAGAGTCCTTAAGAGCCTACGATCTGGTTCCAGGCTAAATCAAAATCGACATGCAAGAATCACCAAAAAACAATAAAAAGCAGACAATCATATATCGCAATCAACATCAAATATTAATCAAATCAATTAAATTAATATTCAAACTTAAAGTCCATAGGCAAGTGCCTTTAATATTACATCTTAGAATTACAGAAAAGTAAAGTGGCCGGGCACCACTAACAACAACCCGAATTTCTAATCTTAAGACTCAAGTGACTTTGAGAATAGGTCTTCTCGTATCCACTTCTTCATCCTTCAGCTGCTTCTTGGATTGTCGGGTCCGGATATCCAAATCAAAAGAAAGTCCTCCTTGGAAGGGGTGTTATCTTTTCTCTTTGGATATTTTAAAATCATCATAATTTTGAGCTCCAAATGGATAGGGACTCTCCCCTAAGGGATGTCCATTCCTCTTTGAATTCTAAATTGGATTTTATCCCATCTCAAATCACTTGAAATTACAACTCAAATCAAATCAAATTTACATTAATCAAAATTGAAAAATCTAGACTCGATCCTGCAGGGTTATCCTAATAATCAGCAGTTATATAAATAATCTCAAACAGTTAATATTTAATCTCAAGCAGTTAATATATTTGAAATTTAAATGCTCAACAGAGTGTAGTAAATAAATAAACATACATTCAATCAATTCTAAGCTAACAACCAACATGCAGTGAAAGCTCGAAAACCCGTCACACAGCAGAAAAGTAAACACCGGCCTAGCTTAGAACTAGAGTTGGTTGTCCTAGCAAACCATCGAAAGTGTGTGAGGTAGGCCGAGTGGTTTGGATATGTCCTATGGAGGGCAATTTATTAAAGTTGTTTGAAGTTTTGATTGGTTGAAAGGCTTAAGGGAAGATTTAAATTTAAGTTTAAGTATTAATTATTTGAAATTGATTTTAAGATTGTTTAATGATTTCTGAAATTTTAAGACAATTATCAAATTTTAGAAATTTTTTGGATTATTCTAATCATTTAATTAAGGGGTCAAAAGTTAACTTTTCAATTAAGAGATTTTTCTATAAAGTTAGTATTTTATTAAAATATTAGACCTTAATACGATCTGTTAGACTGTAAGTACACTGAAATTGGATTTTTCTGGATTTAGTTACGAAGGTTTGAAGTTTTGAACTGATTTTGACTTAGGTTTGACCAAAAAGTTGACTTTTTTGACTTTGACTGATTTTGGAAGGTTTGAAATTTTTAATAAATACTAGACTTGATTTTGAGTTGAATGCCATTGAGTTTGGTCAATTTGGAGTTTTCTAGAATTAGTTATGATTTTTTAAAGTTTTGTATTTTTTTGGAATTATTAAAATTGTTTAATTAAAGGGGTTTTAATGATTTTGTTCCAAATGAACTCCAAACTTCTTGAAATCAATTACAAAGGTCAGGAATGACCTAAGAAGAGATTCCCAAGAGTTTGGAAATTTTCTGGAATTTTAAATATTTTTTAATTAATTAAATTAATTAAACATTAAATTTCACTTAAAATTAAATTAAAGCCAGATTTGCTGTCAAATTGAGTTGATTTCAATTTTCATTGATTAAAAGTTTAATTCTGATCAGTTAGAGGGGTTTTTTGTATTTTTTGGATTTAAACTTGATTTATTAAAATTTTTGGAAATTTTAAAGCTTAATTAAGGGGTTAATTTTGACTTGTTTAATTTTTTGACTTAATGAACTCCAAATTTGATGAGATTTGAACCTAAGATTTATATTGTCACTAAGTTTAATGTTCTCAAGTTTCACCCCTATTGAGTGTGTGTAGAATTTTCTAGGATTTTTTTAAGTTGATTAGACATTATCCTTAATTATTTTTCCTAGGTGATACTAGTGTTCAAATGAGTTTAAATCTTTGTTCATCTAACCCTAACACTATATCACACATACCACCGAGAAAGGCAAGACTAGTCCTTAGTGGTGTGTGAGTTATAAATTTACAAAGTTTTGGGTCAAAATCTAGCCAAACACTTTGAAAATTAAATTCACCAAAATCCAGCCATTAAAATAAATTAAAACTTTTATGGCATATGGATAATACACCATAGCATATCATATCCAAATTTGAGAACAATCTAATCATTGGATTGAGAGTTATCAAAGAAATCCAATTTTACATAAACCCTTAATAACTCTGTATACAGTGATTAAACTTATCCAAACAAAATTTTAAAATAAACTTGGGATCAAGACGGTTCTAATGAACCCAAGAACATCAAATTTGGACATAAAATGGATTTTTGGTGAATTTTTAAAGTTCTGAGCATTTTAAATGATTTTTAAATTGATTTTTAATCAATTTTAATCATTGGGTGTCGTTCTGACACGTGGCAGACATGTGGCGCGCATCGGCGCGCCACTTAAACACGTCGGACGGTTAGATCGACCGTCCGATTCACCACGGCATGATTCGACGGCTAGGATCGTGCCACGTAGGCGCGCCTCTTCTCAAGTGAACCGAGTTCGAATCCCGCTGGAGATGCGTGATCTGAACTTGGTGATGTGGCCGATTATGGGCCATCCGATCGCGCAGAACATGCGATCGGACGGCTCTGATTGAACCAGAGCCAATCTAGTTCAAAATGAACTAGAAAATTCAAATGCCCATAACTTTCGATCCAACCGTTGAAATTTGATGAAATTTGAAACGTAGCATCTAGATATCCTAATCTTGCAATCCATGGATTTTCAAGGCTCCATGCATTGAGAATTTTGAGATATCAAGGTTTGATCATAGAAATTAAAACTCAAATAACTTTCTAACCTGTGGTCGGATTTTGACGTTCTTGGGCTTGTTGGAAATCTGCTACAATCCTCTATAACATTGTAGAAGACATCGAGAGTTGATTCTTGCCGGATTAGAAGCTATTCTCGAAAATCTTCTTTCTATCTTTACCTTCTTCTCTCTTCACCAATGGGGCTTTGGAGGCTTGGATTTGGTGGAGAATGGTTTGATAAAGGTAGGAAATCATATGGAGATGCTCTAAGATGAGGATTAGAGGCTGGGGGAGCTTTGGAGATGAGGAATTAAGTGAGAGAAGCTCTAGGTTAGAATTCTCCTTGATTAGGGCATTTTCCCTCTATTCAAGTGTACTTGAAGAGTTTGGACGGTTGAGATCAACTAGAAGGGTTGTTGGGATGCTGTCATGTGTCCCATGAGTGGTTGAGAGCAGAGGTTCAAAGGACAAGAGGACACATGAGGTGGAAAGGCCTCTTGGTCCTCATTTGGACACATGGAGTGATGTAAGCCATTTGATATTGATCCAATGGCTTATAATCAACTCAAGAATGTTCCAGAAAAAGTCTTGGCAGATGGAATTAAATGGGATTCGGGTTTAAGGGATTTATTCAAGGGTTTAAGTCATTTGAGAGTTATTTTGACCCTCTTTGACCTATATAATGACTTGTATTGACTGTTTGACTAGTCAAACAGTCAAATAGGTGCTGAAGTGGCAACCAAAGAAGCTTGAGGAGCTGGTTGGGTTGATTTGGAAGGGATATAATATTTAAGGATTAAAATTTGAGAGAGTTAAAGAGGGTTTTGACCGAGTGTATTAAGTTGACTTGGTCAATGCCACTTGGATTTGATTGGTCATGATTTAAGGCATGATTAGGCCATATTTTGGAGTTGATTGAAGCTTGAAAGGGATTAAATAGTTTGAATAGATTAAAATAACCTATTTAAACATTAAAGGACATTTAGGTCAACCTAGGTTGACTTGGTTAACCAGGTTGGCCCGGGACCCGATTTTGGGCTCAACGAGTTTGGTTTGATGTTTTGAGTCTATTGGATGTGGTTCTATGGTTTGGAAAGGTCAATTTGGTCAAAATGCCTATTTTGACCTTAAAAAGCCTATTTTGGTCAACCTAGGTTGATTTGGTCAACTAGATTGACCTAGGGTCTAGAAATGGGCTCAATCAATTTGAAATAATATTTGGAGACTATTGGAGGTGGTCTCCAGGTCTGGAGAAGTCGAATCGGTTAAAATACATATTTTGTCCCGTAAGGGCCTGGTTGGTCAACCAGGTTGACCCAGGGTTTGGGTTTGGGTCCGATAGGTTTGGTTTGATATTTAAAACTTGCTGGAAGTGGTTGCAAGCGATTTAGAGTTTATTTGGTTTGAAATTGATATTTGAGCCCCCCTAAGGGTTATTTTGGTGATTTTGACCCCTGGTTGACTGGGGGTCAAAATGGGTCCACCAAAATACAGTTTAATGTTCAATGGGTCAAGATTAAGGGTCTGGAGGTGATAAGAGGCTTTGTAGAAAGCTCCAAGGTCAAAATCCATTAGGTGGCAGATCCAGTGGCATAGGTTGTAAATATGTAAAGGTTTTACAGCCTTTTGATTTTGGTTTAGTTTTTGGGGTTAGAGATCTCAGAATGGGCTCAAATTTGGAGGGTTGCCTCTAGAGACATGTCCCATCAGTATGCAACTGACAGACTCTGAATCATAGGTCAATTGACTGGGTTTTGAAGTGTTTGAAAAATCTCTAAAAAAAGTCTTTAGGACAGGGCCTTTGGACTTAGGATTTGGGTTTGAATTTTGGATTTGATCTGAATTTTGAGTTTGATTAATTAAGTTTGAGTTATCTAGATCATTTATGATCATTTGGAGGATCATAATTGATTGGATAAGGTTGAAGTTTGATTAGAAACAAGATTAAGGTTTGAACTGGAGATTAAGATCTTGAACTGGACTGGAGTCTGGATTTTGATTGAGGTTTGATTTGAATTGAGATCTGGGTTAGCTTAAGGTCAGAATTGGTTTGGAGTCTAGATTGATCCTATAATCTAAAGGGATTCTAGGGTCTAGGACTTAGAGGAGTCATAGGTTTTAGATAGGTCTTATGATATAGGCTCCTGAAGAATCCTAAGACCTAAATAGATCTTAAGGTCTGGATCTAGGAGAATCATAGAATTTAAATTGACTTGGAAGAATCCTAGAGTCTAGGATAAATCTTAAAGTCTGAAATCTAAAAGAGTCCTAAGATCTGGAATAAATCCTAAGATATAGATTTATCTGGAGGAATCCTAGGATCTATCGTAGAACCTAGGATCTAAAATCTAGAAGGATCTTAGGATTCAGGAAAATCCTAGGGTCTGGATTAATCTGGGATCAGGATTAATCTAGGTTCAAGATTGGTCCAAGTGACCTCATACAAAAATGAGGTCAACAGAAGCATGTCTCAAAATGAGGGCAACAACAAAAGAAGAGGTGGATTAGAATCTCATTATATGATTCAACACTCAAATCACAATCTGAATAATTCTAAAAAATGCCAAGTGGAGGTTATAATTTTGACTAACCTAACGACATAATAATATAAATGTATATAGAAATGTGAAAATGGGTTTTTGAGTTGGGTTCTGGTCCAACCCAAAATTGACATGAATCAAATCCGACCCCGACACTCTGACCCTAGTGAGGCGGGTGCGATAGCAAGCGTAGAGTGCGACCCGAGCAGGCAGGACACACTGGAGCGGTGTTGCCAGCGCGACGACGCGAGCAGGCGTGACGTGGTACTAGGCTACCATCGCGACGCGGTGCGGCATGCAGGTGCAACATGCCAGGGTTCCAGCCACGATTGTGGCGCGGTTCAGTGGGCATGAAGAGAAAGCAGGGCTACAGACGGGATGCAAGTTAGTTCTGAGTCATTTTCGGATTAGCGGGTTCGCCCAAACATGAACCAATTTTTCAAATGGGTTGAAAATTAGAACACGAAACCGACCTGTTTGTTAAACAGATCAATTTGAAACTAATTTTTTCGGCTCATGTCATAAATTGACACCCCTATTTGGAGCTAAAATGTCCCTCCTTTATATATATATATAATATTTTTTTTTAATATTTAATTATTTTTGTGTTGTATTTGCCCCCCCTCAAAATTGAAGCTGGTTCCGCCCCTGTGACTATAGTAATTGGGAAAACACTGAACCAAGTAAAACAAAATTTTGTTAGAAGAAAGTGAGGATCTTAGAAATGGTAGTTTTGTAGGATCAACAAATTCAGTATAGCCCATTCTCTATGAATGTAATTAGGAATGGGCTTTCATCATTGACTATAGCCCAACCCGCTGCAAAGAAGCGTCAGCCTACAACAAAAAACGGTGGAAAGTAAATTCCACAACTAAAGCCCAGGTTGGACAACAAGAAACAGAATAATGAAATGACTCAGAAAGCAGCAAAAACCCGGCAGACAAACTATTAGAAACACTGCGAGCTGCCAAACATAAATTGGAATCCATCAATAGTCGAAGAGCAATTCCAGCCACCAAATCAAACTACATAACAGCAATCTGGAAATCAACCCCACCACTAATCCTCAAGTTTGAAGAAGATTGTGACATCCAAAGTCTAATCATCGTTAATCTTCCATCTAGTAATCTTAAGGGCAACTTGATTTATAATATGCCAACAAGGTCACGAAAACCTTGGGAGTCCTTCCATCCGTTTTTAAGAAGATGCCTTCAGTCACTTATGAATAACTTATTTAAAAAAAATTGACAGTTATATATTATTATTTCGATATGCTAAGAAAATTCTTTATTAATGCATATTATTTGGATCAACAACTCATCTGAATGATTGAACAGATTTTTGATAAATTTAAACTATTTCTGCCACTTACTATCACTTGCTTAAGTTGAAAATATTGCTTTGAATGCAACAAATAAATGGGTGGCATGAACAAAATTTTATGAGAAGAATTAAATTTCTGATTAAAGCCAGTTACCTTGCCACAAAGTGGATATTTTTCCTTTCGCTCCACCTCTTCATACATACAAGTATGGTGTAAATGATGAGAGAAATTAAAAGAAATAGCTCTATTGTATTAACATACAACAATATAAACCCTTAGCTTCATGCATCAGCCATGTGTGCTATTTCAAAGGCTAGAATATCTGACCCAATCTTCTCTTTGGTTTACACTCTCTCAGAAAAATTAGTCAATAATGAATACAAACCTACTTAAAATGAGTATGACCTTGTTATTCTTGGCGGCAAGTTCATGCTGGCAAAGATGGGTGGGGTAGAAAGGCAGGTACTACATCAATCCAACCATCCAAGATAACAAAGAATTGAGGGGCATGGCTTTTAATTAAGATCTAAGCATGATATGAGTTATGGCTAGAATGGAGAAAGTCTGTACCAAAAGGGAGGAACATCAAAGGTTCAAGTAACATCAAAGGTTCAAGTTGAGCTCAATGAATTATTGAGGACAGCTCCTATTTCATATCCAGTATTAGACTATTCTCAACTGTTATGTAGATGCTAACATTCGATACATAAGGTTTGATTGGTTATTCTCTTTGCAGTATTTACTTGCGGATATGAGAGGTTGACTTGATTTTTTTTTTTTTTTTTTAATGATGAAAGCATAACGTTTACAGCCATAGAGTCAAAAGGCTACTAATACCAACAGCGAGAGGACTTCACAAAAACATTAAGAAAGGATACCTATTTAGTGAAACAATAGATAGTTTAACTATCCAAAACAAAAAATCCTGTATGGAAGTGTAAAGAAAGGACGTCGACAATAAACATGAGACGATCAAAGCACGATGGGATGGGCTCATACCGCTGATAGTTTACTAATTTTGGCGCTGTCGAGCATTCAGTAGATACTAGATACTGAACTATTTTTTGTTGAATTTTAGGATATATATATTGGAAATTCGGCACGAGCAAATGAAAGAAAAAAAAAAATGAAAGCTCAAATTGCAGAATCATACTCAACCTGCGGCCCCCACCTCCACAGTAAAAAAATTGAGCTATTATATGCTCTTTTCAGCTAACTGAAAAGTTCCAAACTCAACCAGAATTGTGACTGCTAGGAAAAATCCAATCATGAAAGTGCTAGTTGAATACTGTGAGAACTGAGATTCTGGGATCCTAGACCGTAGACAAAGACATTTAAGACTAATCCAACCATAGCAACATATAGAACGCTCTTGGAAATCAATTCATATCACAACTTCAGGTCAATGAAGTCAGGCATAAACCAGTGCTTCAAGGGAAAAAAAAAACGTTTGGTCTTATTTTCTATGAGAATTTCCATTGCTATTTTAACCTTTATGCTCATTTCACAGTTATATAATCTTGGTTCCCAAATCAGGAACTGATGTAGAACTAAATGTATGTGAAATTATGCAATGTCAAAATTACACACCTTTTAAATTAGAGCAATAATAATTATGTTGGCTTCTAGTGATTTAAATAAGTATTAAACAATAGAGATATGATTAAAGTTTAGGCCAAACTACATGTAAGCGTTAGAATCACGAATAATCAATTGCAATCAAGATTAGCATAGCTTGGGGGATTTTAAAAGGAAATCCTTGAATTAATAACAAGATTAGACACTACTTGGATCCACTCATGCATACTCTTGATGTAAGATAAATGGAGATAGGTTGCACAACCTTTATGATGCTACAAATTAAAGGGAAGACTTAGAAAAATAAAAGACTTGAAAGAGAAATTCACCTTTATTAGGATTTGGAAATGATCTGCCATTGGGCTGGAGAGAGTTGTTCGTCGATAGCTGTGGCAGAGAGAAGATAATCCTTTCGACATATTCTACAATGGTACGGTCGACCTCTAAGTTGACGTCTAAGAATGGATATTTAAGGATATCAATTTGTCCTTGATCGTCGTAGACGAATCCGTGATCAAGTTCTGGATCCACCATGTATGAGGGAACATTAGATTTTAATGTACTGGTGCTTTTAGACATCAAACGGCGTCTTTCCGGAGGGTTGGACAACAAAGATCCTTGCTGAAATCTTCTGGGCAGCAAGCGACGTCTTTCCGAAGGATTGGACAGCAAAGTTCATTGTTGAAATCTTCTGAACTCCAAGCGATGGTGATGAGGACATTGATCCAAGGTTCAAACAGGTGTATCGCCGGAAGCATCGCAGATCGACGGCCACGATTCAGAGCTTATATTTTTAGTTATGATGCATTTTATTTTATGTATTCCTTTTGTACCCTTATGTTGAGTTGAGTCATGTTGGGGCCCTGAGGGTAATTTAGTCTTTACTTTTCTTGTATGCGTGAGACCTATTTATATGGGTCTTTTCTCTTGTAATAGCGATTGATGATGAATTAAAGAAAAATTGTGTTTTTGATTTCCACTTCTTGCTTGAGGGCTTGAGAGGAGAGAGCTCAAGGGGAGCAAACTGCAAGACCCGCCAATCGTTGGAAGAGTCCTCGATTCGTGGTTAATTCTCATATCATCGCGCTCATCTTTCTTTTGTTTCATCCTCCATTTTCTTCTTCCACCACCACAAATCATTTCCCCTTCAAGCTTTGGTGCCGCCGCCCCTAAAGGAACCCGCAGCCGGCCAATTCCAAGGCCAAGTCCAGCCACTTGCCGGCGAAGCTTCCCATCCGTTCGATCCTTCCCTCCGCATGCGTCGATTTTGAAATTTGAATTTCAAATTTCAAATTCTTTCCTAATTTGGAAATCTCAACGCCGACGGAAGCTTGAATATCCTACGGTCACCATTCTTTGACGTAGGATTTGATGACGACGCCACCGTGGGAGATTACTTGGAAAGAGTGGTTCCTACCCTTGCAAGTGTCATTGATCGCCCACAACTAAACTACAATTGGAGCATCGACGGTCGATTAATTCCATCGTCCTCGCCACCGATAACCTTCCCGTGGATCAAGACTGTTGTGGTTGCTACCGTTCTCATGGCATCGTCGGTTTTGCTAAAACCTTTCTTCCGCTAACCCTAGAGTAGTTGAGTGAAACATCCCCAAGGTGAAAACTCTCTTTATTAAGTTGTGGATTGTGATTAATAGCTTTTGGTATTGCTACTATCTTTGGTTATCTTTGAGTTTAGCTAATCTACATGTACTTCCTCACCTAAGCTAGTTGAAAATTGAAGTTCTTTAAAGAAATTTGCTTGTCATTTCAATAAGTTTTACGTGGATTTTCTTTACCAATTCTTGTTTAAATTTCTTAACAAGCTCCGTTGCATATTGTTTCACATCAGATGGCCTTCCGACAGTAGGCCGACAAAGAAAACTTGTTGAAATTCTTGGACAACAAGTAGGAATTTCAAGAAAGAGAGGGCAAATGTGAAGGGAAGTTTGGGAGGAGGTGGCTAAGGTTGATAGGGGTTGGGGGGGGGGAATTGGAGAGTTTAATAGAGTAGATTAATTAGATAAGAGAGAGAGGGTGGGGTGGCACATGGATGGGGGTTTTTTAATTGGGATTTGAATTGGAATAGGGCAATTTGAAATTGAATATTCTCCAATTAAAGGAGAGAGGGAAGGGTGGGCCGGCCCCTTGATGGGGATCTAATTGGGTGATTAAGAGGGGTTGCTAAGTTGAGAAATTTAAATTAGGAAAGGAGATTTAGGATATCTCCTTTTCAAAATTCAAATTAATTTGAATGGTGGGGCCTCCTAATTTAACTCATCTATTTTAGGGAAAAAAATTCAGATTTAAAGAATTAAAAACCTGATTTTGAAATATTTCCTAATTTATGATGTACTAAATTTGGGAAGCTTTGACTAAGGGGAGAGAATTGGGGAGGTGATTGATTGCTTGGGTGGCCGGTGGCTTGAGAGGGTGTGATGGGTTGTTGGTTTGGAGAGGAGGTGACCGACGGCTAAAGGACGGGGAAGTGGTGGCTAGAGTTCGAGGCGTGGGGTTTGGGTTTGGCTTTGCCAACAGTTAGGGAGGAGGGTGATCTAGGTGGCCGGCGTCTAGGTGGCTTTTTGGGGCCAGTGCCTAGTAGGAGTGGAAGGGGCTTGGCCGGCGACTTCTAGAGAGGAATTGGATGGCAGTTGGGATAGAGGGGGGAAGCAGAGGAAAAAAGTTAACCACGAGCTCGGACATTTCCTGCGGCTGGTGGGTGATCCTTTGCCCACAGCTAGGATTCTCACCAAAGCTCTCTCTCAAAAGACACAAGAGACTATTACTTAAATTTCATAATAATCTTCATTGACCCTCATGAGAATAGGAGGAGGTTATAAATAGTCTTCACATAAGATAACAAAACAAAAGGCAATAATACCCCTTGAGGTTACAAACATCTACTATCTCAAGTCAGGGTAAAATCGGAAAAGAAACAATAATAAATCAAAAGTCATTAATAACTCAAAAATAAAGCGGTGTAATCGTGGCCGTTGATCGTCAGCCCCATATCTGATAAACTCTCCAAGGTCGGATGTCCTCATTAGGAACCTAAATTAAGCTTAGCATTCTTGTCAATTTACATTCATCGATTCAAAATTGTAACCTTCTAGGTTAAAGGTATTAGTATTATATTAGAATCTTTATTTTTATTTCAACTTCGATATAGAGCTAATCTCCATTCTCACATGAATCTTAACAGAACCTGAAGTTAATTGCTAATCTTCCTTCTATCTACCATCACTTCCAACTCTCAGAAGACATCACACTGCCTTCCCATTTCTCTACAATTTGGTTCAAAATCTGCTCCTCCTCTACTGTTAGATCTTCCATTGCTTGCTCAAGCTGAGCAACTAGAGCTGGATCAAATACATTCTCCTCAAAACTTTCACTAGTTCCACCTGCTGTTGGATGTTCAAAACTTCCAAACTTAGGTGTCACATGTGATCCATTAGGCATCACTTGCCCTCCCTGCATCAGCCAGTCTCTCAAGCTCCCTGTCCTCGCAAACTCGAATGCTGGGACTTTCAAAGCCACAAGCTCGGTGGCCATCATCTTTCTCTTCAATCCCTTCTCACCTTCTCCACCATCCTTTGAACTTTCAGAAGACTGTTTGATTGAATTCAAGCTCATCGAACAGTCTGTTTTTCTTTGTTCTTCAACTTCATCGTCATCCTCTAAACCAGCCAGTAACTCCCATGAATTGATAATCTCTATGTTATTCTCAGATTCCCCAGCTTCGATTATCGGCGCCATCAAATTGAAGCTTTTGGTTGGTGATGCATTATTGCATGTGGGAGATGATTGCTTTGAGGATTCCTCTTCATAAAGCTGTTTGGCTGGACTGTTGGAGGTGCAGAGAATAGTTATAAATTGGTGTTCTGTTCCATTCTTGGAGACTAATGTTTCTTCATGCCCGCTTGTTTTCTTCTGTAAAGGTGTGTGAAATTCTTCTCTGGTGCTTACTGACTTTATTAAGGTTTTGGAAGAGCCACAGCCCATCTCAGCCAATACAGAAATCAATCTCCTGCAATCAGTTTGAGATAATTAAATGATCAAATTAAGTGTGGAAATATAAGCTACAAATATGGGTTATCATATAGCAATTCCTGAAAGAAGTTTTCCATGGATGAAAATGGAATTGCTTTAATGCAAAATTTCTGCTTTCTTTATCCAGACCCAGCAACAAATCTCTCTCAAATTTGAACCCCAAAAGAAAAAAAAAAAATCTGGAATACATGATCGATGGATTCCTAAGGTTCTAATAGAAATCAAAATCAAAGCCACAATCTACAAAATTTAGAAAAAAAAAAAAAACTGTAAGAAGGAGAATAAATCAAATTTTCAGTAGGATGAACAAATTTTTGGTTCATACCTTGTGCTGGATTCATCAATTTCATCATCTTCTTCTCTTTTCTTAGACAATTTTGTCAAACCTTCACGTTGTTTATAAATTGATTGCTTCCTCAAGAGAGAGTCAAAGTGGTGATCTAATGCCTGCATAACAGAGAAACAAATTGTTAACAAATGAAGGCTGTCTTCTCTTTGTTAGGATATTTCTAGAATCTAAACGATGGCCTTGAAATTATTATTTGACTCGATGCCGTGTTCAATTTCTGCCGGCCAATCATGAATAATAAGCCTTATTAATGTTTCTTTCATTTGCCCTATGTATACCCCACAGCTTAAAAAAAAATAACAATAAATTTATTTATTTTTAATAGGTGGTTGAGGACCAAGCTAATAAAATGGAGCTATTATATCTTTTTAAAACTTTATGAAAATGGAAGAGGACCAATCTAATAAAATGTAGAAGTTGAATGATAGATATTTAACTTATGATTGCACACAAAATCTTGACTACAATGGATAAGGGCATCTCCAACGGAGAACTCCATTTTTCACGGCAAAAAACAGCAAAACTCCAAAATGCCATGGTGCTGCTCCAATCGAACGCTATTTTATGTGCTTTTGCGAAGGTAACGATCATTCTCCTTTTCGCGTGTTTTTCCGGTTGAGAGAGCAAAATAGCGTAGGTGAACAGTGCCACGCCAATATTGGCGTCGCACTGTTCACCCACAAGTAAATGGCGGAAAATTTGACGTTCGGCTGGAGATGCTCTAAGCATTATTAAATTATTAGTCCACATTTTCAGGTATTTGAGGCGTTTTTTATTAGTTACCATTGAGGCCCATAATTACCAAAATAATAATAATAATCACAGTACTGCCACATGAAATATATAGAATAGAAAGCACATACTAGCATAATAGACAACTTTAAGAGGCTATGATCAGTACAAATTGAGGGCCGGCAGTATAAACTATACAAATTACCAAAAGTAGGAAAAATTCAACCGTTAATTTTAAATTATCAAAGGCATATTGGTTCTTGTTGGTTACATTTGTACAAGCCATACGTATTAGGGTTTAGAAATAATTAACAAATTTTTTGACGAAAGATTTCTGCTTATTATGAATGTTTGTCTGAGCAGATTCGGCCAACTTTGATCTCTCCTTCTTTATGTAGATTTAAAAGAAGGTTAAAACTTCCCTATCAACTCTCAATCGCTTATTAAATGAGTTTTTCATATATATAAATTATGTTGTCTTTTATAACAAAGAAGAACTCTGACGTCTCTTTGAAATCATTTTCATTAGGACTTATATATTCAAAAGTTAAGACTAACATTTCGTTTGGGATAACATTCTTATTATTTTTTAAGCAATTTTTTAGTACAAAAAAATAAAATTTTTAGTAAGATAGCCGTCTTAAACGAAGCTTCAGAATTCATTTGGGCTAGTTTTCTTATTATTTTTTAAAACAACTTTTAGTACAAAAATTTCTTGAACTAAAAAATTTATACGAAAAAGTTGCTTTAGAAGGCTATCGTAAATGAAGACTTGGCATGACTTTCTTATTGCTTCGCTTTTCATACTATAACGTTAATTTCCATTTGGCGTTTATTTTTTAGCCGATTTCAAAAAAAATTGTGCCATAAAACTATGTTTTACAATACTTCTTATCTCTTAATCACTTGTTATATTGTTATATCGAGTTGAGTTAGAACAAATGGGCTTGATTCAAAATCAAAATAGAAATTGTGTCGAGTTATGTTGGTTTGAAATAATTTTACGGTGAATGGAATTTTGTTGCGTAATTCGTCAACCCAAAATCACCAAGAATCATTGTACTAGTAGCAGAATGAAGAAGGGAAACAAATCAATACGAAGATAAGAATGAAGAAATTAAGAGATTGTTTGATTAGCTGAAAAAAAAGAACTATAAAAGGAATATAGTATAAAGGAGACGCAATGTATTTGAAACGTAAGTGGGCAGTAGCCGGTGATGATGGCGAGTGCCGGTAATGACGATGGATTTGTGAATTGTGATGTATTGCAAATCGTTCAAATATGAGGAATTTCAAATACGTCAAATTTGAACTAGATGATAAATTCAAATATATTAAAATTTGACACTGCATTTGTTTTACTTCAAACCAAACACTAATATCCTAAAGACTTCTATATTTGAAATATTTTATAATCATTTTACTTCAAATAAAAAAAACTCCTAAGAGACGACCCATCTTTGAGTTTAATGGTGGAACTTGGACTCCTAGCTTTCTTCTCAGTGCCTGATATGCCCCAAATTTTGGAGAACTTAGGCTTCGTTTGGGACGGCCTTTTTATTGTTTTTTAAAATGGAGTTTTAATAAATTTTTATTTTTATTTTTATAGTAAAACTCCGTTTTATAAAACAATGAAAAAGTCGTCCCAAACGAAGCCTTAAATATGCCCTATGCAATGAGGAGCTACACTAACAAACTAACCAAATTGAATTGATTTTATTTGATTCAGTTGCTACTGAATTTGATTACAATCATGATTTTTTTAAAAATTTTTGTTCAATTTTTTATTTTATGAAATGATTAAATTGAAAAATAAAATAATATTAATTTCTTAAAAAATCAATCTACTTTGCTTTTATTTACAAGCATAAATAGATTTAATGCATTTTTTATTTATAATGATGTATTAATGACATATTAAAATCAAATTAATGCATGGCATTTATTCAAAATAATTTCGATATTGATGCCTTCTGAAATTATTAATGGGTATTGCTTGATTAGGGTTAATTTTGTTATTTTTTTAATTAATGTATTCTCATTGAATTCAGTTAATTCATCGAATTAATAAATCTAATAAATGTGAGATAATTATTTTATCGTATGAGAAATATTGATAAATAAATAAATTAATATATTGGTATTTATTTTATCAAGCATTTTTTATATAGAAAAATTATTTTCTAACAAAAAAAATTTGTGATTTATAAATAATAAATATAAATTCTATTTGAAATAAATTTGTATTCAACAAGTAATAACATATTATATGTCAGGTGAAATTTTTAGTTATAAAATTTTTATCTTTCTTTGTGCTCCCAAATTTCCTTCCCCAAAATTCCCGAAACCCTGACAAGAAGCTAAGTAGTCGCGACAGGACGAGAAATTATTGTGTACGCAGTCCGAACGCAGGGATAGGTTCGGATGCTGCGTATTTACTTCTTATTTGTTGCATATTTTTTATGTATTTAATTTTTTTTACATATTTTTTGCGTATTTATTATGTATTTAGTGAGTATTTAGTGAGTATTATTTATTTATTATTTTTTGACATAAAAAAGTTTTATATAAAAAAATAAACAACAAATAAGCAGTAAATAGGGAGCATCTGATCGAACGCGTTCGGATTAGGTACAATAATTTCTCCGACAGGACCTCACTGGAGAAGCATCGGCGGGTGCAGTGGCATGTGAAGAGCAAGCGGAGTTCGTGAGCCTTGTAGATAGGCTAAATCCGCCCAATGCGAGGATTTACTAAATCCGGGATTTAAGGCAAAACGAAGGAGATTAAAATGGTCGTCTGTACCGTTTGCAGGATTTAGAATCGCGCACCGCCTGCTTCAGCTGATAATGCCGGCATTGATCATGGTTGTATTTTCTCGCTTATCTCGCAACGATAGGGTTATGTCGGTCTGCGGAGGATATTGGTATCGGAGGTTGAAATCATCTCTTTCCTTTGCCTCAAGGTAGTTTCTTTTTCACGTCCTCGTTTCCTTTTAGGGTTCCCCCTTGAAGTTGAGTTTGAAGTTCCACTCTTTCTTTTTTCACAATTCATTTTCTCATGTTTACTGTGTACTGTCATGCGATTGTTTCACAGGTATTTTGTTATTTGATGCTTTTAAGCGACGAATATGTATATAATTATTGATCCTTCATCATGCTGTTCATACCAAAAGAAAATTGCCGAGATATTAGGAGGATTAAAGTTCATGCTTATGCTGTAGTGTATAGTATTAATGATTATACTGAATAAATCAAATTCTGTTTTATTGATTTGGTTTCTCTAAAACTTAGATTAACTCGAATGTTATAGAGGAAACTCATTACATAAATTGGCTGTTTCCTCCAGTCACTAGAGTGCACTATTTTTTTATTCATTTTATTGTATTAAAAATTGCTGGCCTAAATAGTAAATGGATTGAGTAAAAGTTTGAACTTGTAGCTTTTTTGTGGTTTAAAAAGTGATATAACTTCGAAGGGTAAAAAAAAGAAACTTGTTAAATGCAATATTCAGTGTGAACTATTGGATATATGGAAGAATCAATTGCAATCAACAATGGTGAGATAATTTGCAGGGAGTTATTCCTCAACCCATATTGTTTAAATGGAAAAGGTTTGTATGGTTCTGAGTACACAGGGGAAATAAGGAGATAGATTAGTCATTGAACCACTTTTAAATAGTTCTTCATGTTATATAAGAGAAGTTATTCCTTGTTAATTATTTTTTCCTCTGTAAATCGTTCTCTTAACCGCACCCCACTTGCAACCACACATACTTTGAAAATGGTAATGTGGAAGTTATCCAAATTTGTCTTATATAATTGTTTTTTTTTTCTTTCTTTAAGCACTTGATCCAATCTTCTTTTCTATGCTATTTAAAAGGCCTTATTATGAACGCATAATTTTAAATCTTCTACCCTTCATCCTTGTTTTTTTATATTTTCAATTTACGATTAATATCATACTTATTTTTCATCGCCTGTTGGTGTTGCTAGTTTTATCTAGTGATAACAATGATGTTCACTGTATGATACAAATCCATTATATTAGTACTACATTGTGTTTTATCAAAGAATTTCTTTCCATGTAGCCATGCTTTTTTATATTTAGTCATAACAATGTGAAGATGGATATTGAATTTTGGCATCATTTAGGTTTTTGATACAGTCAAGATTTATCATTTTATGTTTTTTTATTTTCTTGTGTTTTGGGCGCTATGTAATTTTATTTTGTATGACCCTATGATGGAAAACAACCCATGATCATACCGGGTTTGGTGTTCTCAGGTCGGTTTACACCATTGTGTGTCCACTTGTGTTGATCTTGTTCCTTAGTGGCTAGTTGGATGACTATTTTTTTGCTTATTGGGCTTGGCCCATTCCTTCCCGTAGATTGATGGTTGCTTGATTTTTTTCTTGCTGGTTGTTCAATTTCTCTGTTGTCCACTCGGTTTCCCTACTGTTGTCTGCTCGGTTTCCCTGCTGCTGGCTGCTTAGTTTTCCACTTGTTGTTTCCATGTGCAGAAGGCTTTAGCTTTTCCACTTGTGGGTTGATTTGGGTGGGTTTTGTTGGCTGTTTTGGAGGCACATTTATGTGAGCAAATAAATGCTATTTCCCCATCTTTCTCCTATATATAGTGTCTGAATTTCATTGTGGGAAAGGAGTTTTGAAAAGAGAAAATGTAAACCTAAGGGTTTTTAGCTTGCGAGCTAGTCTTCCCCTATCCCATATTTCTTTCTCTTAATTTTCTTTCTACTTTTTTTGTCCACGATTTTCCTTCCACCTGTATCTTTCTTCTAAGAAAAAGGAGTTTTTGGAATGTGATCAATTATAAAACCTGAGGGTTTTTAGCTTGCGAGCTAGTCTTCTCCCTATCTCCTATTGCTTCGTCTTGGTCTTCTTTCTACTTCCTCTCTCCACGGTTTTCTTTCCACCTATATCTTTCTTCTCTAAACTATTATGAGTAGTAAGTGGTGATGTGCCATGTTCTTTTGGTATTGGTCGGAGGAGCAAAGTCTTGTGTTGGATCATAATTTCTGTGGTGGTTAGCTGTTTTGCCATTTCTTTTGAGCACCTTCCCTAGTTTGTGTTTGTATGTGAGATGACCATTCATGATTGTTCTGAGGGTTTATGTGTTTGTTATTTGTTTTGTTTTATGAGGCTTTATAACAAAGTTCCGATATTAGTTTTCTACTAATTGTCCATCATTTTGGTAATTGCTTATGTGATATGGAAAGGAAGCATCTTTATTTGCATTTCTAGCGTTCTTCTGCTTGGTTTAAGAACTAAGGTTGCATCAATTTTGCTTATTGATTTACCAATATCCTTAAATCATGAATGTCAAGGGAAAAATCTTACTACTTGCAACTATATTTCTTTTGTGATACATGACTTCTCACATCGTATATCCCCTTATCGTTGTGTTTGTTCTCATTTTCAAGATACTAATTGTATAATTTGAGATGCTTCTCAGTTTAAGGCGCATAAGAAATGCAATGAGGCATAAGCCTCACATGTGCTAGCTAAGGCATACGCCTTGGTGATATTTCTGTGAGATGTCTCTTATTTTAGGGTTTAGGTTATTTAAAACTTTTAATTTATAAGTTCAAAATATCAAATGAAATGTATTTGTTTATACCTAAATCTAGTTGTTTATAAAAAAATACCTAGAAGAAAATCAAGAGCCTTCCCATACCTCAAGACAAATCGCAAGACCCCCCACTATGCAAAGTTGCACCAAAATCCCACTTCGTCATCACCGCTATTGCGTCACCATCGTTGCACTATAACTACACCATAACTAATTAAAAGTGTTATTTAAAGAGGACAGTTTTGCATAATGATGAAGATCCATTAGTTTGTAATGATGTGCAATAGGTTGATGAATGGTTTGTGGAGGACTATAATCATGTTAAACCATCACAATTTGAAGAAGAAGATTTCAATTTTAACTTCTTTGGTGGATGAAGGAATTAGACTAACATAAATCAACAAGAAAGTATTAGAAAATTTTAGTTGAAAACTTTGTGTAATCGAAATTAGAATCATCAATATAGTTATTGTTTAAAAACTTTCATTGGTATTTTTTTTTTTATTGATTAGGAAGGAGGGAGATTGTTGATATTGATAATGAAGAGGAAGATTGGGAGTATGTCGACATAATCGAGGATGGGCAAGGAGAGAAAGTGATTAATTATAATGATAATTCTATTGAAGATCTTCTATGCGATGAGAGTGGGGGAGAAACTTTTGAATTCATAAATTATGATTTTAGATTACTTATATTGACTTAAAGAGTCAGAGAAATTTATTATTCAATGATTGTGGCCTTTATATAATATTTTATAATCTTACTCTTATATTTTATTTTGATATTAGTATGTTATTATTTTATTTCTTTAATTTAATAGTTTAATTCTAAGAGTTTTGCCCAAAAATTCTTTGATGGTTATACATTCATATAAAAGAAATTTTAAATTGAGATTGAATGGTAGCTATAGGGGGGGGGGGGGGGGGG
>NW_021320094.1:1258937-1305868 GCF_001605985.2 Dendrobium catenatum
GGGGTTGCATTTTCTTGGACTCCTCATCACCCAACTATTGTGAGTTGATAAATTTTCTCAAATTTTTTAAGTTTGATTACAATTCTTAATTTGATTCCCATTTCAGATTTGTATTTTGTTCCTAGATCTATTATCCAAAGCATGAAGATATAAATGAGAATATAACTGGTATGAAGTTAGTGGTTTTGTCAAAGTTCATTGTGATTAGAGAGTCTAGTGGTGATTGTAGTAGAGGGAATACCACATGATGGCTTGAAAATATCTATACTATAGATATCCAAGCGTCAAGCTATATAGTATGAATAATAACGTTCATTTAGCGTAGTAGAGATGAGAATCTTAAGATGGATGTATAGAACAAAATCATCTTAGAAATGACTAAAAAATATTGTGAACATATTTATTAAGGAACAAAAGGAAGAAATATTTTTTAGATAAGTCGAGCATTTTAATAGAGATAAGGCCATGTTTTGCCAACCCTAAATAGCTAGGTTTAAGATTAATAATGATGATGATTATGAGCATGCATAATGAGCTAAAAGAATCAATACTAATAATGATGATGCATATGTGAAAGCTATGGCTGGCAATCCTTTAAAAAGAATATCTATATTAGAACTACATACAGTGCAACCTTAAAAAAGAAGGAACAACCAAGAAGGATTTCAAAATTAAATATTTTGAAAAAAGACTTATAAAAATTATTATCACTCTAGCGCTAGATCGTTCTCATGTTCTTCTATATCATGAATCTTTAAAGTTTATATGAATTTTCTTTTATGAATTCTTCTACATCTTTTGCTCCTATTAACTTTAGCAGCTGGAAACAAAAGTCAGTACTGCATGACTGATTCTATTAATATAACTTATAATCATTTATTTCTATTTGTTCATTTTCCTTTACTTTGGAATTATTCTTGACTAGTTCTTGATTGTGAATAAGAAATTTCTCAGACAGTAAGGCCTCGTTTGAGAGGGCGTTTTTATGTCGTTTCCGGTTCTAATAGGTAAAAACAGTTGCTGGTAAACTGTTTGATAATAGGACTTCTGCAAAATACGTTTTTTTTTAAACTCTGTATTTCTTCCTATCTCAAAAGGCGGAACATTTTCGCTTATCCCGTTGTAGTCCTCTGTTTACACACGCAAAAGTCTATTTTACCCTCATTACGTTCGCACGTCCCGAGCGAGGTGCCTCATTCAGCTCCATTTCTGCTTCTCGATTTCCATTTCCCTCCACCATTTCGACTGTTACTTTCTCCTCCACCTTCAACCCCATCAATGGCTCCAGCCATCCACGCGACCCTCACTCCACCTGCCCACGTCAAGTACCTAGCCCGCTAGCACTCACGATCACACGCGCCGACCATCCCGATCGTTTCCAACCCCTAGCTGGCCTTTCACTCCCGGTCATCTCCCTCTCCGCGAACTTATCCATCTTCTTCCTCCCTCCAAAACCATCAACCCACCAGTCCAAGGTAACATTTCGCTTTCTCCAGTCTCTCTTCTCCGACGTTAGTCTATCAGAAGAGGTCGTTTTACATTCTCTGCCCTCCTATTTTTGAACTGGTTCCGTATTCAATAATATTTTTTCAATTTCTTCATTTCTTCATTCCGTATTTTCCTCCTATAATATCTAAGAAAAATAAAAATTTACGAAGCAAAATAGAAATACTGTAGTAATGCGGATATACTTACTTTTAATTAGAGGGTAATATTGTCTTCTATCAATAGAACAATAGAGCGTAAACCATAATCAAACAAAATAATAAGCTTTTAGGTTTGCATAAGCATAATGCAACCAAACAAGGACCAGTTTTTTTAAATAACCTTTTTTAAAACACGGTTTCTTCAATAACTGTTTAATTAACGAATTATACAAAAGGAGTTTAGTAACCAAACGAGACCTAAGAAAGATTTGTAAAAGAAGAAAGTGAGAAACTAAATACAATAATAAAAGCAATGGGATGAGATTTGGAAGATAATGTTGATATTGCCATGATATGCCCTTGGTGTAACCAACTCCTAGGAAATGATTATGGCTTATATTGTAGCCCTCCAAAGAAAAGATTAGTCATTCCTATGGATCTTGGGGTTACATAATTAATTGCAATCATTTCTTTGATTAGCTAGAAAAAAAGAAACAATAAATTAGGATAAAAATCATATTTTGGGATGTAGGAAGTTCTTCCTTGTTCCTTTGGAGTACCATTTCACCTTACTCATTAACCCTTTTTGGCAATGTGAAATGATTTCTGTTGTCCTTTTCAAGTTGTGGTTGCCTTCTTTTCTGGGATGATATCCTCTCTACGCTTTAAGATCACCAAGGATTTGCAAATCAAACATAGCTTGCTTCGTAATCTTGTAAATCTTTCATTGGCAACATACTAATGTGTATAGGTCTGTGGTCTGTGCCTGATGATGGCCTTCTGATCCAAACTTACATTTTCATTGTATAGGTTTGTGCCTCATGTGGCCTTGTGATGTAAACTTAGGTCTAGCGTAGGGGACACAATTAAATATTTCATTTCTTTGATTACCATTTATATTTTGGAAACTTTTTTTTAATTTTATTAGATTTATTGTTTACCTTATTATTATTTTATCAGGATTTATTTTCTATTAATTATGTGTTACTTTGTGTTTGTATATCAGGATTTATTTTCTATTAGATTTATAGTTTACCTTATTGTTTACCTTATTATTATTTTATTTTAGGGACTTCTCATTAGTAATAATGGGATCCCTGTAATTTTATTTAGATATTGAATAAATATCATGCAAAAGTTGAATTTTTTGGTTATTCTCAGTTTCTCACCCTCTCTCTCATCTTCGTCTCTCTACCTCTCTCTTGTTATCCTTTTATATTATGTGATATCCAAGTAAACTAATGTTCTTTCATTTGTTCAATTGTCTGCTATTTGTGTCTCATAGCCTGCATACTTTGTATTATGAAAAAATTGTCGAACACACGACTTACATCCTGATAATGTAATGTCATCAGTGCTTTTTGTCATACTCAATCATTAACTTCGGCCTCACATTACTTCCACCCGAGTTTGCAAGCGATTTATTCTTGAGAAACCACCACCCCATCACTTCCTCTCTGCCATAATGCCCAAGAATTTGATCCCTTTGTGCTATTGCTCCTTCCTCTATGTCATTGACAAGCTTTGCAAACCTCCACACTTGAACTCCTTTATGCAATTTGCTTTGTTTTGTCTCCTTTTAGGCCATACATTTCATGTGATCCATTTTTGCATTTGCCAACTGCATTAATCTCGCATTTGTACCTTTCATTTGTGATCGATTAATTATAGTGTTGATCCATCACACATTGATCCATCATATCATGATTTTATTCCTGCTACTTTTTTTCGCTGGTAGATTTTCCCCTATTCATCCTAATCTCACTCCTTGGTCTTAATGTTGTCCCATCATTACCTATTGGAACTATACATCGCTATAATTTTCGAATGATTCAAGAACTTCTTTGGTAGGGAACCTACAAAATTACATAATTTAACTATTTTCTTTACAAGTTTGACTCCTTGATTGTGCGTTGGTTTTTTTATCGTAAATATATTAATTATTGCATGGTCTTTGACTAGGAAGCTCCACTAAAACTAAGCTTGAATGTCCACAATCCACATGCTACCCTACCTACTATTTAATTCATAAAAGAGAGTTCTACCTAATATTGGTTGTTTGTGTATTCAGAACTAGGAATTTGCTTAAACTCTTCGTCTTTTGCCCATCACTATACAACTATCACAAATCAATTTTATGCATTTCTCAAAATATTTCATGAATTAAGATTTGATTTTATAATCACATTTTAATGAAACCATTCGTTTTTAAAGTCAAATCAATTTGTATTTTCATCCTGTTATTGCTTCCTATTTAGTTTCATTCATCGCATCTGTGTTTGCACCATTTTCATAGCATGTCTACTTTTCGGTCACCATGAGATTTGCTGCACAAGGGTGAGTATGATAATCTATTACTACTATTGAGCAATGAAGTCAAAGGGTTGAAAATTGACAACATAGGATGAATTTGACACACGTGCCAAAACCCTTGAAACAACTTTAATTAGATTATATGCCATTTGATGGTCTTTCTTTCATAAAAAATTATTATGAAACCTATTTAAAATTCATAGGAACTTTTGTAAAGTAACTTATGGGGTGCTTTTTCACATCTAGCTAGCATCCCTCAAAATTTGGGTTAATGGTGGGTCTCCCAAAAAACCAACTCTAGTACTAGTATTGACCTCAAAACAATTATGGAGTCCACTATGCTTCCATGTGTTGGTCAAGGCATTTTTCCTCAACAACACAACATTATAAGGTATGATTAAGGTTTTAGATTTTACCAATGGTGTAATCTCGATAGGAATATTAAGAACACTTAGAATCACTTCTATGATAGTGGCAATAATGAAGAAGAGTATCCCGATGAATCTCGAATGTTTGTAGATACTCTTTAGCTGGAGGAAAAACTAGAGGAAGATATTTTGGAATGTTACCCTGAGAGGAATGTCCTCCACACAACAAAAACAACAAGAACGAGATAAAACACAGTAAAAATCATCGAGAAAAATGTTTATTTTAGCATGACAAACCAAGATACAAGTTGATCTACTATTCGAGAGGTAGATTAACATGACAAACCGTTAGGAACAACTCCAAAGAAAACTTCAACAAACATATATAACATGATAAAATAAAACAACACTATTAACCCTCATATAAATCTTCCTACTTTCGTCCTTATTTTGAATTCAAATAAGACCAAATCCCTTAATAAATGCCCATTACATCTTTCTCAAAGAGCTTCCCCAAAAGCTTATTCTCCTATATGTGATAAAGGAGGTCCTGGGCCCCATAGGAGAGCTGAAAGGTTCTTTATCTGCTGAAAAGTTTCTATGCCCCACAACAATACTCTTCTCCCAAAAAGTCATCTTGTCCTCAAGGTGGAAAGAGAGAAACTTCTTTTGGATGGTACCGCAGGGCTCCCATGTTGCCTCGTACTCTGATAAATACTTCCATTTGATCAGCACCTCCCTGATCCCCTTGTCTCCTTGGCGCACCCCTTTCACTTCCATTTATTCAATATCACATCCATATCCTCTAATAGTGCGGCTGGTAGTGTGGGCAAGGGTTTGTGGGCTCCATTGGCTCATCTCAATCACGATAGATGAATACGGGATGAATGACAGAGGTCGGTGGCAACCATAGGCGATATGCTATTGCGCCAATACACTCCATTACCTCATAGGGCCCAAAGTAGTAGGGGGAGAGCTTCTCATTCCTTCATCGAGCCAAATTCTTTTATCTGTAAGGTTGGATCTTTAATAAACCCTATCCCTAACCTCAAACTGCATGTCTCTCTTATGTCCATTCACCTACTTCTTCAGAATTTGCTGTGCTCTCCATAGATGTTCCTTCAATTCTACCAAAATTAAATTTTTTTCTCAGAAGTACTACTCCACTAATGATATTAGTATGTTGTCATGCCCATAATATATCAGATGAGGTGGATCCCTCCCATATTAAATTTTAAATCACATTGTCTGGGCTGCTGTGCCTGTATGATATGAAGTGTTGTACCAATATTCTGCCCAGACTAACCACTTGACACACATCTTTGTTGTACCTGATACAAAGCAACGAAGGTATGTTTCCACACTACGATTCACCACCTCCGTTTGACCATCTATTTGGAAGTGGTAAGTTGAACTTTGCTTCATGATAGTCCTCTGTATCTTAAATAACTCCCTTTAGAAGTGGCTAAAAAAAATGTCCTGATCGGACATAATAGCCTCAGGTATGCCATGCAAATGAACCACCTCTTTAATGAATGTTGCTGCCGCCGACACTACGAGGAAATGAAATGTATATTTGCTCAATCTGTCAAACACCTCTGGCTATGATGCACCGATACGGACACGTCGACACGACACGACACAATACGGACACGGGACACGACATTTTTTAAAAATATAGGGCACGAGTGCGGCGTGGACACGGCATAATAATTTTCTAATATAATATATAGAAATTAAGGTGACATTATATTAAAAATGACAAGCAATAATAAATCAATTTCATGATAACTAGGTACTGAGCTTGTACCTAGCGATACTGAGCATGTACTGAGCGGTACCTAGCGATACCTAGTGGCACTGAGCATGTACCTAGCGATACCTAGCGGTACCGAGCATGTACATTAGCTTTTTTTGGTAAGTTTCAAAAAACAACAATTAATATTTCAGGCGTCGATGCCATTTATCAGTCACCGAGAGAGGAGATGAAAATATCTTCACTGCCAAAAAGAAATGAAAATGAGAATATTCGATGAATGGGAATTAAGTGCGGGCGTTGATTTGGTGTTGTGAATAGGAAATAAGAAATTTAGTTTAAATCCCGCAAAATACAATAAATTATATTTAAAAAAAAATTCATAAAATATTTAAGATACGTGTCGGACACGTGTGTCCAATTTACATTTAATATTTTTAATCGGACATGTTTTCGGCGTGTCCGACACGTGTCAGAGGAGTGTCGGACGAGTGTCGTGTCGGACACGGTGTCGAACACTGCACACCTCTTTGAGGAGAAGTGTCGGTGCATCATAGACCACTGGAATCACAGTGAATCCTTCGGATATAGGTAGCCCTTAGATGAAGTCCATGGTCACCTCTTCACACATATTCTCGGGTAATGCTAAAGACTGTTGAAGATCACATGGATCCATAGCTACGTATTTGTGTCTTTAGCACACATCACAACTAGCCACCATTTCCTTTACATCTTTTAGCATGCCCACCCAATATAGCTTCGTTGTCAGTTTATGATATGTTTTTTGAACTATTGACTGTCCCCCAATAGTTGTGCCATGAAACTCTTGCAATAAGTGAGAGATGTGGGTGATGTCCTCAACAGCACAAACCATCCAAGGTATAGTAGCTTTTGACCAATCAAGGAGTAACCAGGATGGCTTTCCTTGTTATGCAGTAAAACTCCTTTGATCTTACTCAGCTCCTCATCCTGCTCGCTTTCACACTCTAAGGCCTCCCAATCCAGCACCATAGGAACATATAGAGCCACAACCTAAGGGTCTTCACTACGCTTGGAGAGAGCATTTGCAGCTTTATTTTTCGGCTTGGGCTTGTATTGGATCTCGAAGTCATAACCCAACAACTTAAAAAGCCACCATTAATGCTTCTCTGTCATCATCATCTGTTCTAATATGAACTTCAAACTCCATTGGTCGGTTCTGATTATGAAGACAAACTAGTAAGGTTTCCATTTCTGTTTTGCCAATACTATCGCCATCAGCTCCATTTCATACACTAATTTTAGCCTGACCCTCACGGTCAACTCTTGGCTGAAATAAGCTATGGGTCTCTGACTTTGCATGAGAATTGCTCTTAACCAATAGCCTAATGCATCTATCTCCACTACAAACGGCTGGCTGAAATATGATAGTACTGACACTCGTCATGACTTCTTAAGCTGCTCAAATTCCTGGGTGGTTACTGCCTCCCATTTGAAACTATCATTCTTCAATTGTTCTGTCAACGACCATGTTATAGAGTTGTATTCCCTCACAAACTTCATGTAATACCCAATGAGTCCCAAGATCCCCCTCAACTCCTTTAGGGTTTTAGGTAAGGGCCACTCCAACATAGCCTCTATATTGAAAAGATCTACAGCTACTCCTGATTTAGACACTACAGGTCCCAAATACTCTAACCTTTATTGTGCAAAAGAACACTTCTTCAAATTGACATACAACTGATGCTCCTTCAATGTTACTGTGGGCTCCGAAAATTCGCACCCCGGCCTCCCCTGTGTAGGAGAGGTTTAACGATGTTCCTGGTCAAATTTTCAGAAGACAGATTAACTTTAGGATAAAGCACTACCTAGAGATTTCGCCCTCATTTTGTGATGACTTTTTAAACAGGTTCTAGGTTTCCCATAGGCGCAAGCACCTATGGTTAATTACCCCTCCCGATCACGAGAGAGCACTTTCGATTAATGTTAGTCATTAAATAGGTACAGAATACCTAGCATATAGTAGTAACATGTGATTTTTTTTGTTGATTTATAAATTTATTATTTTTATACTTAAAGAGGATGGTGGGGGGAATGATGATGAGCCCAATCAAGATTTCATGGTTCCGTCGTCTCGGGCCATCGTGGTCCCTAGTCTACTTAGTCAGATGAGGTAGTCAACCCAACCTGACAGAAGCATCCTTGTCGGCAGCCATGTGTTGCTTCGTCCAAGGGTTCATTGTAGACTTGGGGTGGATGCTTGTTTAAGGAGACAAATTTTAGTCAACCTTAGCTAATAGAAGGCTTTTTGCCTTATTGAGTGCACCCAATGATTCATTATTCAATGGGCTTTTAACCATTGGAGAGCATATGGGCTTTGACCGTAACCGTGCTATAGTGGTGCTATTTTGCAGCAAAACCACCCGGTTAGATGGCACATGCCACGTCCCCGCTGGCCATAAATCATTTGAGAATGAATCACAGTGATACATTCAATTAAACATTTTGCTCTTTGTGAGCTGAAGTTTGTTTACCTCCACAGATTACCCAAAGGGATAAAAAAAATCAAAATCAAAATACCTGTAAACCGTTGGTTCCAGGAAATCCTCCGCAAATCCCGTCGTTCGGCGCCGTCTGCATCGTATCCCGAAAATCATGCGTAAATCCTGCTCGAATTCTGCGATCCGTAGCTTAGCTCGCGTCGTTAAATACCGACCCAAACGAAGCCTTCTTGATCGCTCTCTCCCACGACCACACACGCGAAAGCTTCGCTCTTGCTCACACCCGAAGCCGAAGCTCCTCTCCCGCTCCTCTTGCCGACCTTCTCTTCCTCTGCCGAGACCAAGCCGGATCTCCCTCTCCTACCCGACGCTTCCACAGAGAGAGAGAGAAAAAGGGAGAAGATTTCTTCCTTACCTCCAAAGCCTGAAGCCGCTCCCTCTTCGACCTCCACTGTCGGGCTCTTACACAAGCCGAGAGAGAGAGAGAGAGAGAGAGAGAGAGAGAGAAAGAGAGAGTCTTCCTCATACCTGGCCGCACCTCCTCCGACCCTAGCCCCGATTCCTCTTGCCGATCGAGCTCTAGGGTCGCCCGACCTCATCTCCCTCTGCCGAACTCCAAGCCAAACCGATCGCCCCTCTTCCTTGCTCTAACCGGCCTGTAGGTATAGGTTTAGTTTTATTTTTATTATTAATTAATATAATTAGTTAATATATATATATTGTATTTAATTATATTAGTTTTGATTAACTGTAATTAATCTTAATTAATTAAGTTAATTCTAATTTAGTTATTTTTTAATTATAAATACCAATTTGCAGAAGAAAATAAGAAACAGAAATAAGAAACAGCTAGAGAACAGAACTTACAATGCTCAAAACCAAATATTATTCAACTTCAAACTTTGTAATACAAACTGATAATTCTTCTCTTCAGGTTACATGTAGTTATATAGGAGAACTTCCTTCGAAGAGAAGTAAACTAGTACACGCACTAGGACAATAATTAAAGCGAAAGTTACAACCAGTACAATTATTAAAGCATAAAAGATACATATATTATTCTCCACTATGCTGGTGCATAACAGCTGATAGGAGACTATTGTCCTACTGAGATAATGGAGAATAAACACACGTCAAAAGGCAGTACTATTCTGCCTTTACAGCTCCATTACTAAAAGTCTTCTGTTTCTTCTGTGAGTGGAGCTTTACCAGGACAGTGGCTTGGTCCTGCATATTCAGTTTTAATTGTAGAGTGGTCCCACGCATCAGGAATAGTATCGTTAGATCTTTGAGAGGTCATATCATCATTGTCAGGGAATAGCTGAGTCATTTGTTCCCAATAGGCTTTTTGAAGACGGATTTTAATCTGCTCTGGAGTTTCATGAGGATAATGTTGTTTGAATGATTTTTGAAGATTTTTTAAAGAAAATTCAGCTGTAGGAGGTTGCCGTTGATTTTTGATAAGGTTATTTTGGATTATTTTGGATTACCCTATACCTTAGTTTTGTATAGGAGGATTGCAGATATGAGAAGTAATACCTTCGGTATTAGTAGTTATAGGCATTATATTATATAAGAATGGAGTTCCTAGGATAATATGTTGAGATAGATTTTTAACTAATAAGAATGGAGTTTTTATGCAGTAGTCTTGCTGGCACACTACTACTTGTGAAAGTTTATATTCAATTTTCATACTATCTCCACTGGCGGAGGTTAGCTTTTGTGTTGTTTTTTCAAAATAGATTGAAGGAACTAAACCTTCTTGAATACAATTTATATCAGCTCCGCTATCTACAAGGGCGGTTAAGTTTTTAAGTACGAGAGACTGATTAATAACCAATGTGATAGAAATAAACCATTTATGGATAATTGCTTTTTGTAAGGAATTTATAAGGGTATTATTTTCATAATTTTGAGTAAGTTCCTCTGGATCGGGTTGATCTAGAATTTGTTCTAATTCAAGATTTGTTAGTCGAACAGATAGTTTATCTTGTTCGGATTTAAGGATTTGAACTTCTCGTTTTAAATTTTTAAGTTCTAATTTTAAATCAGATAATGTAGTTGGAGAGGGATTTAGCTCCTGTTCTTTTAATTTAAAACGATCAAGTACTTCTTTCATAGAATAATTAGGAAATTTCTGTGTTTGTGATAGAAGCGGATCTTCAGAAGTTCCGAGTAATTTAATAATTTGTTCTTTGGTTTTATGATCTTGAATATTTGCTAACATTTCTATGAGTTGATCTTTTTGTTCATTCGTAAGAACAAATAATCCTGATTTTTCTACAATAGCTTTGTAGTAATCGTTACTAGAGCAATTATTACACTTAGACAAACATTCAACCCCGGTCTATAAGGTCCCCTTGGACGAAGCAACCCATGGCTGTCGACAAGGATCCTTCTGTCAGGTTGGGTCGACTACCTCCTCTGACTAAGTAGACCAGGGACCATGATGGCCCGGGACGACAGAACCATGGGATCTTGATCGGGCCCATCATCCATTCCCCCACCATCGCTTTAATTGCATGATGGTGCAATTTCTATTTTAAATATGAAATCTCCAAATTTCCAACTATTTCCAAACTTCCTAAATATTTCAACCCCAAATTCCCAAATATTCAATCTTTCCAATCCAAACTCATTGCTGCTACTATATGCCAGATACTACGTATTCTCTACGTATCTGATTGACGACTAGACTTAATCGAAAGTTCTCTCTCGTTAGCGGGAGGGGTAATTAACTATAGGGGCTTGCGCCTATAGGAAACCAGAACTCAGATCATAAATTCCTCGCAAAATGAGGGCAAAATCTCTGGGTAGTGTCTTATCTACAAACCCATATGCCTTCCAAAATTTACCTCGGAACTTATTTAGTTAAAACTCCCTCGCCGAATAAAAAGAAAAGCGAGCGGAGGCCGGGGCCGAATTTTCGGAGCCCACAAAGTTATTAAGAAAATTATCATCCTTAACAAATATTTGCGGATTATGGATGGATTTTCACTTTAAGTTTTAAATAATAAATTTTATTTGAATATTATAAAATTTATCGAGATTTTGTTCCAAATATGATTTAATTTTAAAATTTGGGAGTATTTTAAATGTTTGAGATCCCCTTCGGTTGAGATTAGCTTTCAACACAGCCATCATTGGGGTGATTTTGACATTTGAAAATATTTATATTGTATAGAAATTTGAGAGCATTTTGAATATTTGATCCCCTCCTGTTGACATAAACTTTCAACCCATCCATCATCGGGGATTTATTATAGCCATTTGTAAATATTTGCATTTCATAAGCATTTGAAAATATTTAAAGGTGTAGAATCCCCTTTGGTTGATATAAACATTCAACACGGCCATCATCGGGGATTTATTATATTCATTTGGAAATATTTGCATTTCATAAGCATTTGAAAATATTTGAAGGTGTTGAATCCCCTCCGGTTGATATAAACATTCAACACGGTCATCATCGGAGATGTTAAAGCTTTTCTTCATTAGATTGGATTTAGTATCAATTTATGCTAAACTTTTCTTTTACTAAACCTTTGAAAGCCTAATATGAATTTATAAAATCAAATACTCTGGTCGGCGCTATAACCGTGCATTTTTTAATAGTTCAAGTCTTGTCAACTCTAGTCCATTTGAATAGGAGGATTAGACTTGACCTTAGGTTCACTTTTAACCCGCGTAGCAATCTAAGACTTTATTTTTTACCGGATGCATTTTCTCAAAGCATATGGAGGCTTTTTAAAATTTAATATGCATATTTCTCAAGGTGGTGACTCGCTTCTCAAGGCGATAGCACTCTTCTCGAGGCAGTCGCTTGCTTCCCAAGGAAATTATACGCATTTTTGAGGTGTCGACGCCCTGCTCGGTGCATCATATTGAAATTTAGAAAAAAAATTTTGAATGCAGGAGGGGGCATTAAACGCCTTCTGTCCGCTTGTAAAAGTGATGTGAATCCGGTGGTGTGATATTCTTTCCTTATCCTTCTCATTATCATTATAGTAGTTGGTGAAAAATCCAATCACATTCATTTATACTCAATTTTAATCTCCAACGTTTATTCTCAAAGTAAACGTAATAATCATATTGATCAAAACCTCTCATCCAACAAAATTTGCAAAGAGATATTTTATCTCCATCATGAACTAAAAGCTCTATTTAAATTCCTTCTCTATTTGGAGCTGGAGAAGAGTGATGAGAATTTGATTGAAATTTAGAAATCATTTCATCCTTAATTTTTTTATTATGCTTGTCAATTCATGCAAGTGGCTTGCTGCCTTGCTGGGACTTCTCTTTATATATATGTAGCATACATATAAGGCCCACTAAAAACTATTAATCTATATAAGTGACTTCTATTATAGCCTTGTTTAGAAGGAAATTAAAGACTCCACAACTTTAAGCATTTTGGAGCATTTTAAACTATCACACTTGCACGGATTGGGTACTCATTCATGACCATCTTCAAAGAAATGAATAACATGAGGCATATGATAGTGAAATTTGTATTCTTTTAGAAGATACTCTAGATAATTTTGAAGCTAAAATGAGGAGTGATAAAGATATTTATTTTTTATTTTATTTTGAACAATTTATGAGATTGTGTTCTTGATGGAGAATATATATTTTTTATTTATTTAACTTTTAAATTTAAGTTAAATAATTCTCCCAAATTATTCCAAACATGCTCAATAATTCTCAAAAAATATTTTGTTCAGATTTTTCTTTCTCAGTCAAAATTTTGGCAAAATCCCAGCGTCTCCCCCGCCTAGGGGGCATCTACAGAAAACTGGGCCATCCCACCACACTACTCGAGCGTGTATGGTAAGTGTCGGGGGACGTCGGGGGACACCGGGCCATACATCTTTCATCCCACCACGCTGCACGAGCGTGTATGAGGCCTTCAAAAGTACCATAAAAGAACAGAAGTGGCTTTCCCCACCATGCTACAAGAGCGTGTATAGGGCTTACCCACCTCGCCGTATGCGTCGCACCGGGCTCCCTCCTACCGTGCTACGAGAGTGCGTATATGTGGTTCTCCGATCTGCCACAAACGTCGAGAACGAGATTTGAGATTTTAGAGTTTGGAGAACAATATACCTTGACGAGCGAGCAAGACAACGACCACCACAGATTTGCGGCGAGGCTGAAATTTTTTTTTTTATTTTTTTTTTCTATTTTTTTTTGTTTACTTTTCTGATTATATATTAGAGAGAGAGAGAAAGAGAGAGAGAGAGAGAGAGAGAGAGAGAGAGAGAGAGAGAGGAAAAACAAAGATTAGAAAGATAAAGTGGAGATTCTAATTCTCTGTTTACAGGAAATGGGAAAGAGTTGTGTAGGTTTGATATTTTAGGAAATGGAGTTGCTGGATATCAGTGCAGGAAAGGGAGATAAAGGTTGGAGAATGGACATGGAAATTAAATGGTAGCTGGTAGGAGGTCTTTGGCTTATTGGATGGGTCTTTGGCTTGTTGGATGGTTTTGTGTGAAACAAATAAAGAGAAGATGAAGAGATATAGGGGCTGTTATGTGCTCGTGTGGAGTACGCATACGAGACTACTGTAGTGGGAGCAGTTGTGAGGAACTTCGAGAGATGTAGGAGTTTATGTGGGGTTGGTTAGAAATAGTGTAGTTGAGTGTAGGTGGAGATGGGGGATGGTTTAGGAGTTTTCACGGCAAGAAGGAGCAGAAGAAATGGAAGGCTCTGGCTTGCGAACTACTTGCGAACAGGAGAGCTGAGGGGGTTCGGCTGAGAGAGGTTTGCTATTAGAAAGAGCAAGAGAGATATGCGTGTACGAGAGAATAATGAAAACAAATGGAGAAAAATGTGTATGGGATGATTAAATTGATATATTTGCATTTTTTTTTAATTCAGTTATCTCATATTCAGCGGTGGGATACATGCAAGCCAACACATAGGTAGACAATTTGGCCTTTGTTGTAGCAGAAGACACATGAAAGGAATAATTTGCCAAAGCAAGTTAATAGCAAGGCACGTGGATGTAGATATGTACACATATAGCTGAATGATTTACACGTTTTTTTTTTATAATGAAATTGTCAGCCTCTTTGGGAAACTATATAAGAATTAGGATATTCATGATTTCAAATGTACAATAAATTAATATAATGATGACTTGAGAATGTAATTCAGTAAAGTACAAGAGATAATGGATTTTATAGATAAGATTTTTTTTAAAAAAATTTGTGAATGTCCATCACATGCTTTGAGAAATCTGATAACAAAATTTGAACATATATATAAAAGAGAATGATTAATTAATATTTACAAATTAACTAATATATTTTAACTACTGACTATATTATTATGTATAAAATTTATTTAATACATAACATATTTTATACATATACATATATAATATCAACTATTTTTAATGCATATTTACCAATCGTTAACTTTTAAATTTTTTTTTTTTAATTTACACGTCGTCGTCGCCGCCTCGAAAGCGGTCTAATTTTACATTTTCAATTTATGTGTCGTCGCCTCGCAACTCAAGCCAAATTTTTATACTTTTACTCGTGCAAATATCCAAATAATATCGCAGTCATTTCCCGGTGTTTTTGACATTCTGAACATAATGGAAAAATTCATTTTGCAAACGGATGATGTTTGGGCAACGTTGAGTATGTCCTTAGTCCGTCGATTTCGATTTCAATCGCTTTCGTTCAATTGGATTGCGAGGGATCCCTCTTTCGTTAAATTTGATGCTCTAAACTCATCGACGAAGCTTGTTTAACAAGTGGAGGTCATTTGGATAGTTTTTTGCTAGTGTCGCATCCACTAACACATTGTCGTTTGATCGAGTCGCATACGAACTTCTTTTTGATAAATTTGATGTCTTGAATGCATCAATGTGATCCAGTTTGTAATCGAACAAAGCTTTAATCATTTCATTATGATCGAGGCACTCCGATCTTCGTTCTAATTAGAAACGATGTCTTATTTACCAACAATAATCGATCATAATCTCCTTTGCTTGTATTGACTATGGCAAATATATGAAGGTCAACAAATGACAATGTTACTAACGAAATTCTCAAGTGCTCCACATGCTCTGCCTCAGACCAACTGTACACTAAAATGTCATAAAAAAAAACCAATACAAACTTGCGGAAGGAGGGCTGAAATACCTTGTTCATAAGAGACTGGAAGGTATCTGGGGCTTTGGTAAGCCCAAAAGGCATCACTAAAAACTCGTAGTGACCTTCATGAGTCCTGAAAGCAATATTGTGAATGTCAGCGTGCTACATTCTGATTTGATAGTATCCTAATTTCAGATCAACCTTGGAGAATATCATCTCTCCATATAACTCATCCAGCAACTCATCAATGATTGGTATAAGAAACTTATCCAACACTATTTCCCTATTCAGAGCCCGATAATCTACACAAAATATCCAACTACTATCAACACAGGATTAGAGAAGGGACTAAAACTAAAACGAATGATCTGGGCCTCCAAAATCTCCTTGGTTAGTCTCTTAATTTCATCCTTCTAAACCTGTGAGCATCAATAGGGTCTACACTGATAGGAGATACCCCCTCCTTCAAGATGATGACATGCTTATGCTCCCTTGGGATAGATAGCCCTTAAGGCACCTGGAACACCTCACTAAATTGTTACAGGAGTGATTGGACTATCTTTGGAACTCCCCCCCCTCTCTCTCTCTCTCTCTCTCTCTCTCTCTCTCCATGTTTCCCCCTCCCTCGAGGCTCTGGAGCTCCACCAAGAATCCTATCCCTGCTCCCTGGATTGCCCTTACCATGGTCTTAAGAGAAACCCTAATTTTGGACAGACTAGGATCCCCCTAATCCTCACCTTCCTCCCTTCTATCATGAATTCTATAGTCAATGCATTCTAGTCCACCTTGGTTTCCCCCAATGTCTGCACCGCACCCACTTCATGCCTAAAATTACATATGTGCTCCCTAACTCCAAGGGAAGAAAATCCTCATTCACTTGGATCTCTTGCAGTGTCACCATCAACTCTGGGCATATGTTTATACTCTTCTCCATTTTCTTCGTTCCTATCATGATCCCCAAAAAGTTCGTATCGACTAGCATCAGCCCCAATCAATCCACAACCTGGATGAAGATGATGTTGTGGGTCGCCCCACTATCCACTAGAACTACTATTGATTCTCCTCCTATCCGTCCCCTCACCTTCATTGTGTAATTTGAGGTAAGCCCCACCACTAAGTTTAGACCATGAAGAGAAGATGATTTTGACTTTTCGAAAAGGGTTTTGGTCGAAGCTTCTACTTTCGATGAAATATATGATCCAGCACTTCTTTGAATTGTTGGCCCTCTGGTTTAGATTATTTATTCTTTTGCCATCACGTGGTAGTCACTAAAAGGTTTTGAAACATGTGCTAGATAGGTTTGATTATTTATCATTTGGATATCTTAAGATATCTCTTCTTTTTGCAGTAGGAAATAACAATACCATCTCTAAATCTTTCCAAAATCTGCCCTTAACACTATTATTTTTTTTTATTGGCCTTCCTTTATGGTATACGGTATAGTCGGCTGCATCAGTGTTGCTATGGTGTAAATAGCCTCTAGGAAAGGGTTTTGCATGCCTCTTAGTTTCTTGTGGTGTGGCCTCTTGGATAAGTTATGATTCATGTTATGTTTGCATTGTTTTGTTCTGATTTTTGCTATTTAGCTTTCCAATCTTATTCATGGTAACTTGCAGTTTTAAAGTTCTCTGAAACTTTGGAATTTCTTTTTTTTTTCCTTTTCAAGGATATTCATGTTGTGTGAGTGATGTGAATCAAAGTAGGAATTGCGTTTGGAAATTAAAAGAGAATTGTATAAAGCATTGTCAATACAAATTTATTACCAATAAAATAGAGGATTAAATTTATTCTAAGTAATCAACTTGCTTAGGCGAAGATTTGCGTCGAGATCACCAAACAATTCATAATATTTCAAGATAAAAGAATTACTTAAATGCTCATAACAGAATCCCACAATTAATAATGAAAAAGTTCACCTTGAGCACTCTCTCACTCGTTCACTCTTGGGCTTTAGCGGAGAAGAAAGAACCACACGAACATGGAGAGCACCACTACGGAAAAGGAGACGAAAGATTTCGTTACCGGAGAGGTAGTCGCCGGTGGAGGTGGTGGTGGATGGCGTCCGATGATCGTCCAAGTGTAGTCTCGAAACTGTCGGTCGATGATGCTCACGAGATATGGGACGACTCGCTCCAAGTACTCTTCAACTGTGGTGTCGTCTTCAAATCCTACGTCAAAGCACGGAGATCGTAGGATATTAATGCTTCCGTGGGCGTTGAATACTAATCCCCAATCAAGCTCCGGATCCGCCATTCAACATTGAGGAGGGGCGGGAAGAAGAAAAGGGAAGAAGAGTTGGGCCGTGAACTAGGGAGGGGCAAGGAGAAAATCTGAAATTTGAATTTCAGATTTTCTTGGTTTGGAGGGAGAAGTTATTTTATCATTAAACTTTCCCTAAATCAAATTAAGAGGGGGGCGGCTATTAGGGAGAGAAATTAAGGGGGTAATTAGTAGACGCTTAGGTGGCAAGGAGAGAGAAACGGCTAGGTGTTGGGGCCGGCCAAGCAAAGGAAGAAAGAGGGGAATTTTTCTTAAGTAGTGGGCCCCATGTAATTAATTAAATCCAGATTTTAACTTTCAGAAATTTAATCAATTAAGGAGATTGAAATTTGAATTCAAATAGGATGAGATTTCAATTAAATCTATTCCTAAATGTAGGGGGTTACATTAGGAAAGAAATAATGACGGAATTGATGGCAGGAATTCAAAATTCAAGAGGGAGTGAGCGGCGGGATCTCACCAGGTGAGCGATGGGATGGGCTAAGGGGTGTGATGGCCTGGCTGGGGCCGGCGGCTGGCACAGCCGGCGGCAGGGGGCGGGTGAGGGTGGCCCGGCGGGACAGGGTGAGGGAAATTTCGAGATTTGGCTGCAAGGGAAGGGGCGGGTGTGTGGAGGAAGTGGTGGGGAAGGAAGAAAACAGTGAACTTACAATAAAACCAAGAGCTCGCCGGGGCGGGCTGTTGGGTATTTCGGGTGGAGCCTCTCCTAGGTCTCCTCTCTTTTTCTCAAGCTCTCAAGCAAGAAGACAAAAGAAAATTTCAGAAATTTTTTATTAATCAAACATTCAACTCATACAATAGGAGGAGACCCCTTTATAAAGGTCTCAAAGCATGAAAATAAAAAGACCTACATGCCCATCGGGCTACAACAAACACTACACCATCATAAGGGCAAAATAGTCACTAATACATGAAATAAAAGATACATAAAATAATATAGAAAAATATCATAAAATGACATGGCAACATCAGAAATATAAGCTCCCAATTGTAGCCGTCGATCTACGATTCCTTCGCCAGTAAACCTGCTTGAAATGTCTGTCGATGACCTCATCAGTGAGTGCTACAAAGCGCCTCAACAAATTTCTTTCTTATTTTTTCTGGATAGGTTTCACGTTGTGATTAATTAATGCCTAACTTAAGCATTAAACACTCTAATTGTTCTTTCATCTGATACTCAATTTTTGTTTTCATTCATTGATTTTCTTTGCAAAAATTCCCATTGAATAAAGTCTGCTCTTTGCTTTTTTTGTCCTTCCTTTTTTCATCGTTGTTCTTTTTATCACATTCTTAAGTGGATAAATACCGAGACTCCATCGATTCTATTTGTTTCTCATATAAGTATTTCATGTTTTATTTTTAAACATTTCAATAATCGAGTACTGTGTACTAAATTATCCCCAAAAGGCATTTGATTTACATGCTCTATATAGGCCATTTTCCAAATTATAAGAAACTTGCATTTGCAGGAGTTCTTGTGCAGGATTTCAGAATGGATATTTCTGCACATCAAATCCATCTTTTCTTTCAAGGCCAATTTTTGTTTCACATTTACCTAAATATCTTTGTCCAAACAATAGAGTTTGGAAATCTAATTTATCAACACCATATTCAACTTCCTCTTCACTGTTTCGGAGTTTCGGCGTGCATGAAATGAATGGATTGGAAAGGTGGCAACCTATCAGATACAGGAGTAATGCTCAAGTTACTGTCGACACTGCTAGTAATGTGGCTAGATTTTGTATTGATACACCAAGTGAAAAACAAGGAATCCAGCCAAAAGGAATGAAGAAAGTAAAGAAGAAAATGTCCAGAAAAGCAAAACTTAATGAATTGAAGTGGTATCGCTTAAAGGCTAAGAAGAAGATGAAATCTCCAAATCCAGAAGTTAGAATTAGGTATAAACTCGATAAGGTTAGATGGCTTATATTTATTTGTCTCGTGTCTATCATCATTTTCTAAACTTTTTGATTTTCAGGTTTTTGCTATTTCCTTGTTTAGTAACTAGCTTCCTATGTTCATATGTTGATTGACTTATAATTTTCTTTCTGCCTTAGGCTAAAAGAAAAGAAGAGTGGCTGATTGAGAAACTGAGGAAGTTTGAGATGCCAAAAGCTCCCGAGCCAGAACATGACCCTGAAAGTCTTACAGAGGAGGAGAAGTTCTATCTAAAACGTACTGGTGAAAAGAAGAAGAATTATGTGCCTGTAGGTCGACGGGGAGTTTTTGGAGGTGTAGTTCTAAACATGCATCTCCATTGGAAGAAGCATGAGACTGTTAAAGTCATTTGCAAGCCTTGCAGGCCTGGCCAGGTCTATGAATATGCTCAGGAGCTAACCCGGCTAAGCAAAGGCACTGTGATTGTCATCAAAGCAGATAACACTATTCTCTTTTTTCGGGGCAAGAACTATGTGAGGCCAGAGGTTATGTCACCTCCTGATACTCTCTCCAAACAGAAGGTATGAATTCCTCACATTCTTTAAGCATATTTGTGTTTAGCTCATGTACATTTGATGCCAGTGCTACTTGAAGTTTTTTCCTCTAATTTTAAGGGTTTTGCTAGCTGCTTATAATGGATTTGTTTAACTAATTGACTAATTTCGTGAAATGTATCACTAATAGTTTATCAATCTTGCAAATAGTTGTAAACTTGAAATTAGCATTGAAATCTTGAAAACAGAGGGTTTGCTTGTCAGTTTATTTCTTTTACGGTAACTGAGTCTTTGAATGAACTTCTTTTGCAGGCTTTAGAGAAGTACAAGTTTGAGCAATCACTTGAGCATACAAGCCAATTCATTGAGAAGTTGGAGAAAGAGCTAGAAGATTACCATAAGCACATTGCTGTGTACAAAAACTTGCAGGGAATGTCCTCAACGAGCTTTTCAACTATTGAGTAGTAGTCTGCTTTTTTTGGTTGTTATGGTGAATCCATGCTAATGTACGGCTGAAGCTGGATCAAAGTAGAAATTAACCTGCAGAATTTGGCTGCAGGCCAGTTAGGATCCAGAAATGTTGGGATAAGCATAGAACGATCCAAGATAGTGCCAATTTTTCTGTGTATTCTGCCAGAGTAACTTAGCTGTAACAAGAAATAAAAGGTAACTTTTTTTTTCTCATCCATTTTGTATGCATTGGTACATAAATTTGCTATTTTTCTTGTGAATGTTGAATTATCTTTCATTGCCCAGCAATGTTTTGGGCAGTCTCTTAATTATATGAGAACTTGCTTATTTCATGTTTTCTTTTTTTTCAGAACATATCCTCACTTTATCTTTCTTTCTTTCTTTCTAGAGACTACTATAGCAATAACTGGTCTTTGATTAAGCTTTTGAAGCTATTAATATCTTTAGAGAGAGGAAGACTGGAATTCTTGTATGCATTCATTGAGGGGATTAAGTGCGGATTTATACTTTAGGATCATATGCTATACAAGGTAATTCTTTCTTAGAAATTAACTAATTACATGCTAATTTTTAGTAATATGACTAGGACAATATAAAAATCAGGAAAGGAATTACAATTGATTACTTACATACTCTAGGAGACTGTGAAGGCAATAACTGTAACTTGTAGGATGCAAGAAATAATTCCTCCTATTTTTTATCTGTATCCGGCAGCCCATAGGATCCAAGAGTTAATTCCTTGTCCGGGTACAATGAGTCTTGATGACACTTCCCCACAAGCTATAGAGTAAATGTTCTCAATGCCTAGCTTTATGATGATATTCTGGAATTCGGAGTTCGAAAGTCCTTTAGTTGGGATGTCAGCTAGTTGCTTATGTGATTGGGCATATGAGATATATATCTATTCACTTTCTAATTTTTTCATTGATGAAATGACGATCAATTTCAATATGTTTTGTTTGATCATATTCTTCTAACATTCATGCAATGTTGATAGCTGATTTGTTGTCGCAATATAACTTCATAGCACCTTCCCATTTTACTCCTCATTTAGGATGATTTTAATCCATAGTAATTCATAGGTTCCTTTATCCATTGCACAAACATTAGTTTCAGTACTAGATCTAAAAACAACTAATTATTTCATCCTTCTCTACGTGATTTGATTTACTACTAGAAAGGTGTGGTAGCCTAGTGGTGATTTTCTTTTCCTTGAGAGGTTCATCACCATTAGCATTTGTGTAGGCTTTTATGCCGTGTCATTTCTTCTAAAATAAGATTCCTTTTTCCGAGGTTGCTTTGAGATATTGGAGAATCTTATATGCAACCTGTAAATGAACTTTTTAAGGGCCATGCATGAATGGCTTACAATACTTACAACATAAGCTGTATTTGGCTACTTGGGAATTGTAAATAAACTTCTCATCTAGTCTTTTGATACCATTATCGACATTTGGACTATTACTTGCTTCCCCAAGTTTATGACATCAATCCATTGGTATTTTAAAGGTTTTGCTTCCCATAATATCTATTTTATTATATTGATCCATTGTTTGATTGGGCCACTTTTTAAAGAAGTATTTGAGTTTATTTTTGAAATTCTTTGGATTGTTGGTCTTAATCTCTTCATTTCTTCATAATTATCGCCTATTATAATTATTTCATCACATAAATGATTAGAATTTTTATTAATAGAGTGTGGTCACTAAGGCCTTTGGTTGAAGCTCATACTTTCCATTAATATGGTGAATCTCCGAAATCATGCTCTTGGATTAGCTTGTTTTAATCTCTATACATGTTTAATGTTGAATCCATGATCAAAACCTAATGTTGGCTCTATGTATAGTTATTTTTCTAGTTTATCATAATAAATAAAAATAAAAAATTTCTAGTTTATCATGTAAATAACATTTTTTTCCATGTAACTATTGTAATGACCAATTGAGATGGCTAACAAAAATAGTAATATCCAAATGGTATTTAGTTTTACAACTGGTGCAAAAGTTTTTTTTATAATTAATTGCATAAATTTTAGTGTGGCTTTTTGCAACTAGTCTGGTTTTGCAGGGTGCCAAATTTGAAGATGTAAAAGCATTTTCCTTGGGTCTTTTATATTTTGCTCTTGCAGAATATGTACTCAACATTTGAGAGCAAAAGCCACTGCAACATAACTATGAGGTAGATGTACTGTTTTGCTTGCTGACCTGTAACCTCGGCTGATGTGTCATATAAAATTTGATCTTTATATCATCATTAACTATTAATATTCTCAACAGTAACAAGGTAAATCAGTCAGAAGCTTGAGCAAAGTTATGAAAAGAGTAGCATTGTGCTAACAGAAGCATCCCTTTTCATACGAAGCAAACCAAAGCTTGTCTTCTTCTGACCTTTAAGTCCCTGCATCCAACTAGAAATTATAGTTAAAGTACATGTAGAGCTACACTTGTATATGGTTCAGAGTTCTTAGCTTGTGTGTATATTATATATCACCTCTCCTTCTCTCTGTCTTTTATGTATATTATCTATGCATGCATGATGCATGTATATGTACATGATAACTAATGTAGGGGGGAGAGTTGCTTCCCTCTTGCGCTTCAGAAAATAACGAGTCCAGAATTAGAATTTTTGGTCTCATAAACTTTAGCGTTTTCTAACAAAGAATGATATTTTTCTTTCCATCTGTTATACATTTTACTTGTTTTTTTTTCCAATCGATGTGGGTATGCCAGAGCTCTCGGATCGCTGAAACTAAAGGTTGGCAACACTGAAGAAGGGTGCCTCTTTCAGGTTAGTTTTCTTCTTCCGACGTCTTCATATATCTCTTGTTCTTTAGTTTCTCCAATTTTTTTATTGAAATGATGGTTTTCTACTGCTACAATAGCAACAACATCAAGTCTTTATACCATTGTGTGGGGTCGGCTACATTTATCTTTTTTCTCCATTGTGTATTGTTAAGAGTCAAATTCTCGGTTAAATATAATAAAAAGTCATTTCTAATATTTTTTAACACAATCTTTTTAGATCTTCCTCTACCTTTCTTAACAGTAGTCAAATCTAATATATCTACTATCCTAACTGGGTCATCATAAGGCCGACGTTTTATGTGACCAAACCATGTATGATGACTCTCTCTAATTTTATTTGCCACGGGAACTACAATCTTTTCACGCATATGCTCGTTTCGCCTTCTGTTTCTAAGAGTAAAGTCACTCATCCACCTGAGCATCCTCATCTTTGTAACACTTAATTTAATTTTATGCTTCTCTTTTAATGGCCAACATCCTATGCCATAAAGCATTGTAGGTCTCAATACCATCTTATAGAATTTTTTCTTAAATTTGAGAGATTTTTTTTATCACACAGCGAGTCTGATGCATTCCTCTACTTCAACCATCCAACTTGAATTCTACTAAAAATTTCCTCATTTATTTCGGCATCACTTTGGACAATAGACCTGAGATATCTACAATGCCTACTCTTATTAATGACTTGATCGTCCAAATTCACAAATCCCCCAATTAGATCTATTACTATTAAAATTATACTCTTATGTTTGAGGTGTATTTTTTTACATGGTATGGACTTTAGGATAGTATTAATTTATCTGGTGGAGCTTTCATGAACTTTGCTCACATAAGTGGCTTGAAATGTCGCCTCCGCCTCACAAACAATGGAATAAAAAATGCCAACAAAAAATGCTATCGAACTCTATCTAAGCAATAAATAAACCATAAGAATGGGACTTAAATGTTGGTTTGTGCGTTGATGGTGGGTTGTGGCAACAAGACCCTAGGATTTCTCAACACCTGTATTCGTGTTTGCAAAGGCATAGAAAGGGGAGAGAAGCTCTTGAGAGTTGACCAATTTGTTTGTTTGTGGTGGGACGATAAGACCCAAAAATTTTCAATGCTTGCAACCATGTCATTCAAAGCCGAGAAAATGGAGTCCACTAAAGAGAAAAGTTGATTTGTGCAAATGTACTGGATGACAAGATCCATAGACTTTTCAAACTTTGCCGTTTTAGTGAAAAAGGAAAGAAAAATGAACTCTTATGTCACAGAAGTTGAGAAAGAGAAATTTAATGTCCATGTGGCCTCCTCAATTGAAATGACTAATGAAGAACAAGAATACTCTAAATGCTAAATAGGTTAGGAAAACATCTTAAATGACCCAAAGACTTCTTGATACTTCCAATTATGCTAACGAAAGCAATGAAAAGGGATTCCCAATGCTAGCAACCATGCATGTGAAATTGGACAAAGAGAAGTTTGGCATTTGCATGACCACAATTTAAGTGATGGAAAAGGAACCAAGAGGGCCTTAGGAGATTTGATGTCCATGTGACCTCAATCAAATATATCAAATAAGGGACCATAAGACCTTAGGAGCCGAGATGATTTGCAAATGTGGGAAAACAAGATATGAAAAGTTTTTTTAATGCTAATGATAATATTAGTAATAATGGAGAAAGAGGACTGAGGCTTTAAAATGGGGAAACTTTGTGTTTGTGGTGCAATGGTAAAACTTGTGGATGCTTGGGGCCTTGATATCAAAAGCGGAGAAAAGGAGTTCATGATGCTTGCAACCAATATGTTGGTGAATTTGAAGGAGAAAAAATAGAGGTTATGAAGTGTGATCTCTATAACTTGTTGGGTGAAGAAGTTGCAAAAATTGTATTGCAAATCTAATTATAATAAGGATGCTTTCATATCGGTTGGCTTGATTAGGTATTAGAGGGGCGAAGAGTGTTCCGCTAGCGAATATGATAACTATAGATGTTCAAATCCAGGAGGTCATTGTCTTTGAGATAACCTATAACTCAACACAGTCGACTCAACTAGAATAACAAGACTTCATAAGTGTCAATCTAGGAAGTGGCATGAGTGGTTCTTAATGCGTGGTGAAGTGAAGAAAGAGGGTAACTCTTCATTTGTATTTCCTGAAAAAGTTAGAGAGAAAGGAGAGTTATATGGAGCCAAGTCAATATTCTAAACTCAAATTTAGACTTTGTTTGAGACTACTTTCTTACTGCTTTATAAGCAGCTTTTTAGTAAAAAAAATTCTTGAAAGCAACGAAAAAGCATTTGACCAAAAGTTATCCCAAATGAATCCTTAGGTGGATCCTAAATTCGCGTTAACATGAAACTTGGTTATGGGTGAAGGTTAGGAAGGTATTTGATATACGCTTATGGTGGCTTGACGAGCAATCATTAATGAGCAACTAGCTCCATTGAAAAACACCCTTATGGAATGATGGTTCCCCAAATATGAGATGTCTCCACATGGATAAGATGATTTCCTTGTGATTAAAACTCTTTTGGGATAGTGTAAATCCCTTGAGAGTCCGAATTAGAATGATTTGAAATACAATAATCTCTGAAAGTTTCCCCAAAGCATGTGTTTAGGAGGTCTTGAGCTCCATTCTATATGCATGTGTTTTTTACTCTGAGCTGTTCAAATAAGATTTAGTTGAGATTTGTGCTCAAAGATTTATTTTTGGATTCAAATTGATTCCTCTGCTTGATCTGTTGCAACTCTATGCTTTAGATTTTATAAAAATAAGCTTAAAAAAGGAGTTAATGAGAAAGAATTTTCAGCACATAGTCTAATTTGTGAAAGATATTTCAAGATATAAACTGATTTAAGGCAATTATATTTCATAAAAATAGTGGAAAAAAAAAAAGTTTCCTTAAATTGAATGAGATCCTAATTAGATTAAGAGTTTATATATATATATATATATGACACATTTGATGCATATCAATATCAAGAGATGTGTTTCGAAATATGTTTAATATTGTGATGATTTTTTTAATAAATCAAAAGCTCTAAGAAATCGTATTGAGCAATTTTAATTCCTAATAACATGGTGCAAATGTGAATGATTTAAACTATAAGAGTGGTCATATTGATAATTATCATGGAATTATTAAAGTAACATATAAGACATATATCAAATGACAATTCATATTGTTAAATAAGCTCTACAAATTTAATTACCATGCAAGTTATTCTTCTAAGGGAAGGAAATGGCAATAATAGGCTATGTGGAAGGTAGTTGATATAGAGAAGTGTTTTTCAAACATCTAATGTTGATATAGAGAAAACATCTAATCTTTGTATGATGGATCAACATAAGATAATCAATCACTATCATTCCATAGTATTTCATAGTATTGTATGTGTATGATATTTAGTGTCTTAACAATCACTATTATTCAAATGTTTGATCTCTCATATGTTTTACTACTCCATCATTTGTAAATATTTAAAAATAATAATTTTGTTAATAATTCTAACAATTAAACTCAATGTATATATGATATTGGGGTGTAAACGAGTCGAGTTGAGTGGAGTTTTGCTTAATTTAGCTAAGTTTGTGTAGTTCTTACTGAACTTGAGCTCGACTAGTTAAAAATTTATTTGCTCGAACTTGTTTAGAAAGCTTGAACTTGACTCGATTATTGAGCTAGTTTTAAATTAAAAAATTTGCTTTTTTTAATATAAATTAATTTAAAAATATTAAAATATATTATATAATGTTGATTTAAATTAAATTTTAAATATATTTTAAGTTAATTGAGTAACTCAATCAGTTTTTATGCAAAAGGTGGATCCACCTAGTGCCCATGGTGGGCAATTGCCCACATTAAAATTATTTTTTTTTCCTATTATTGGTGGGCAATTATGCCCACCTTGCACTTGTTGAGGGAGCATTTTTTTATCTAAAATGGTTGAGGGATGATTAACTCGATAATTGATTAATGTTTTATATTGATAAAGAAGTTTTAGATTTGATTATCAAGGAAATTGTAATATAACATTATAAAAAACAATTATACATGAACTATACTCATATATTATTGATATGAATATAAGCAATGATGTCTTATCTTTGAGTAGTATTGTTGATCTCGTAAAATAAATTGTTAGTGTTAAAAATGATGATGCATATCACTTGGTTTACAGATCTTGGCTTTGACTTTATTCTACTGTTGTAGTGGAGAGAGTATTTTCTACTTTGAGAATTATCAACTATCAATTGTGTAGTAAAATAGATGAGATTAGCTCAATGACTACCTAATAGTATACATTGAGAAAGAAGTGTTTGTCTTGATTCCTTATAAAGTCATAATGTAATATTTTCAATAAAATAAAATAAAATATAAAGCTTATAATTATTTTTCAATCTATCAATCATAATGAAATAAAATATCCTATTTTGAATTTTATCTTCTATATATTTTATTTTTTTATTTAATTATTCATGTAATAAATTTGCCCACCTTAAAAGATAAAGATGGTCTACCCTTGTTTCGAGTGCCGAGTCATGCTGAGCTTGAGCTCATTTAATACATGAGCTTGAGTATAGGCTCGAGCTCTAACTGGTGGCTCATAAGCTCGGCTCGTAAGCTTGTTAATGAGTCAAATTTCAGCCGACTCGCCTCACATACACCCCTAATCGGACATATATTCCCCTTAGAGTTACAACATCTGATTTAAAAGATAGATTCAACTGTGGTCCTCAGGCAAAAGCACACTTATTTATTGAGACCATTAAGGATGAAGACGCTCAGTCAAAGCTTAGTCAAAGCCTCAAAGGCCCATGATGTATCAATTATCGGGGTAGGAGGATGCCATAAATCATATTGGAACAAAGAAACTAATAGGTAGGACAGATACTAAAAAAAATTGTTTAGTAAAATTAGTTTAAATTTATTTATTATAAATTAATCAATAATTTATATTGCATATTTTGATTTAACCATGCAACATCACATCACATATATTCCAAGAGAATACTAGTAATATTTCAAATTATTTATGCATCATTTGAAATGGCTTTCTTACTGCATCTTAAATCAACTTTATAGTACAAAAATTTTAATTTTTATATTAGAAAATTGCTTTAAGAAGCAGTAATAAAGCTGTCCTAAATGAAATATTAATTATGTGATTTTCATGTCAAATTTCTAACATCCATACTCAGCCAATGAGCCCATACTTATTAGCAAGGATCAAAGACAGTATTATAGAGTTGACTATGTACTATAATTACATAGAAGTTGTATAAGTATAACCTATTTTAGTAAGTTGTGTAGCACCATGTTAGGTTTGTAATTTTTCTATATGTCAAGGGACTCTCTGGCAAGTACATTAAGCGAGTTATTCCATCAAGAACTTTTAGTTGGCTAGCTTGTACTTTGGACTAACTAATAACAATATTTTGGGTGAATAATAACCTCAATTAATAGGCAACTTTTGACGAATTAATTTTAAGGGTCGATTTAGAGCTATCATTTTGGGTGACTTGTTTCTATTTCTTCCTTATGCAACTCAATGTTTTGGGCAACTTAGAGGGATTTTTATATGCCTCAAGCTAGTCTCAATCAACAATACTTTGAATATAACTCAAACTCTTATTATGACTTTATTAACAAGATCCAAGTGAACATGACATAACAAACCAATCATTACTATGCTAAACAATATGGTCCTTTGTCACTTCAAGCAAAAGCTTGGCTTAAAATCACCTTAAAAGATGAAAAAAATATTAAAATTATGTCCTTATGGTGTCTCAACCAAGTAATCATTATTAGGGGTGAATTCAGGAAGAGTTCAAGTGGACAATTGCTTAGATTGAAATCTTTTTTTTTAGAAGAATAAATATTTTTACTATTTTGCCATATTAAATAAATGTAGTTACAAATAAAATGATACCTTTTATAATTCTATTTTGATCACCCTCAAAAGAGAGACTGACTTCAATATGAAGTAGGAGAGACTATTCTGTGTGATCATCGGACAGTGTCCGGAGGTGAGTCAGGACGTCTAATGTCATTTTTTTAATATGTACCGATGTTATTTACCACTGTGTAATTGGTGACGTAACACTTTCTGATTCATCTCTAAATAGTCTGATGATTGCAGAGAATAATTTCTCACTTATGATTGGGCTCTAATATATATATTTTTTCATAAGGAAAAAAATTGAGTGCGCTATGATTTAAAATATCGGTTACACGTGTCGGTCTCTCCTTGGCTGGACCTTGTCGGGTTATCTTTCTGTATGCACTGTACGTACGTACGTACGTACTCATCCAACTCAAGGGCTTTAATTTCTAGCTACAAATTATCACCGGAATCCGACCCCACCCCGGACGGGCCCCACGCAGTTGACTGTCCAACTAGCCGTTCGCTTTAAAATGGGTCCCGCAAGCGTTTGGTCACGCTTCGCAGGGTGGAATAAAGTCGAATGGTGGTGGGCTTTTCTTATTTTCTAATCTGTCTAACGGCTATTTTTAATGATTTTTATAATACCTCGGCCTTTATTTCTTCTACTGTTCATGCAGAGTCCATACTCCTATCTGTGGCTCGGCTATATTATTTTTCTTATGATGATTTCTTTGATGTCAAAATGAACTTAACTTCGTTATAAGGTTCTCTACTTCTCTTTCATGAATAAATTCAGGCTTCTTTTTTGGATAATTTTATTATTATTTTTAACCTAAATTTTTTAGTACAAATTTTTTTAAAAAAAATAGTAACAAAATAGTGACAAAACACTCTTAAAAGAAGCCTTATTTTTCAACTAATAGAGGTAGATAAGAACAAAATTTTCAAATTTCCAAATTTTTATAATTTACATTACATTATTTTCATATGAATTTAATTAATTTAAAATTATCCTGATGTAAGTTATATTGGATATTTAAACATGACCATTTTTTCTATGTAAAGAGACGATACATAAAAAAATAAAAATAAAAGTCAAGAACTCGGATAATTTTTATGCCAACATCAACAACAACAACATCAAGTTTTTATCCCACTATGTGGGGATTCTTATCTCTGCAGCACTTAACTTACTATTATGCTTCTCTTTTAATGGCCAACATTCTACACACGATAAAGCATTATAGATATAACAACAATCTTATATAATTTTCTATTAAGTTTGAGGGGGACTTCTTTATCACATAATAAGCCTAATGCATTCCTCAACTTCAACCATCCAACTTGAATTCTACTAATAATATCCTCATCTATTTCACCATCACTCTGAACAATACACCTACGATATCGAAAACATGTACTTTTATTGATGACTTGATCACTCATAGTCACAATTTCCCCACTAGATCTATTATTACAAAAATTACACTAATATATTCAGTTTTAGTAAGATCTACTCAAACGAAAACCTTTAGACTCTGAGGTTGATCTCCATAAATTAAGTTTATCTTAAGCTCTCTCTCTAGTCTTATCAATAAGAAAAAAAGCATATACGACGGTATAACCTCTTGCTAAAAGAAAAAATAACTATGACTAAAAGAAAAAAGATATGGGATTTAGTGGAGACATATTCCAAGTAGAATTTCTTCGCTTCAATCATTGGATCTGCTGAGAGGCCTCATGCTTTTGATACAGATCGTTCAATTTGAACCCAACTTTCTGCCAAAGAGATTAGCAATATTAATATGGTTTTAATGGATGTTTATATTGGCACGAAATGGCGTTCCATAATTTTAATATTGGAGTCTTGGAGAGCTGCGAGACAATCAATTGTGCTTCTCAATTTATTTAGAAAACAAATTTGTATTATATTATATCATATTATAATATTACAAAAGGCCTTAGTTAATAAAACATGAACAATAATTAACCTATTAGAGGAGATTTAAATAAGCAGTCTTTTTTGGTGTTAGTTATGGGTAGAATATAATTATGCTTATCAATCGGGTTGTATCATTGACTAATAACTTAATTTTGTCGGCCAAACTCGCTTGGGGGTTGCAAAGTGCCTTCTCCTGCTTCAGATTAGAGGCCTTGCACCAAATATATATATATTTATATATATATATCTCTCTTCGGTACAATAGTACAACGCACAATAATGTATATTCAAGTTCTACAGTGTTGTGCACCTGACACTACAATGTTGTAGGATGTAGCACAGCGATGTTGTAGTTTTTTTACTTTGAGAAAGAGTGAAGTGTTGCAACCCTCTAGAGCCAACATCGTGACGTTGTGAGTTGGGCTGGAGGCAGAGTGGAGCGCCACAGTGTTCCAAACTCCATCATTGTGAGTCGGGCTGAGCAGTTTTCTTTCTCGTTTATCATTTTTAACTTAAAGGGTTGCATCCCTTCATATTATAGAAGTGTATATCTTTATTATTTTTTAGTTTGAATGGTGTGAAGAACAAAAGTGAGATAAGGAAAGAGTGAGAGAGAATAAGATTTGTATAATTTCTCCCAATATTGACATCGCTATGTTCACAAATCCTTTTTTTTAATTATGAAATTATCCTAAATTTTTATTAAATTTTAAGATTTTGATCTCAAAACATTAGCTTAACTTATGCTATTAATTTTCTAAATTTAATAATTAATTTTTTATGTAATTTATTTATTTAAAGAATATGCACATAATATTCTTTTTTGTATTAGAAATGGAGTTCACAGATGGATATGAATTACTGTTTGATATAACTGTTATAGTATTTTAAAGTGAAAAATATGTTATTCGGTTGGAGATACTCTTACCATAATGCATTGTTAGGATAAGGTAATTGTATATATGCAATTACCATCTTAATTGGAGAGGATTTGAATCCCTCTGTTGAATAGTTATAGCCATTATAACAAGGCGTGTTAATCTTATACATAATGTCTACACCCATCGAACAATTCGAATTTGTTAGAACCAAAAAGCCGTTAATCTCTCTATAAAACTGTAGAAACGAATTCTTGATGATTATGATCACGATACTGTCTACAGAGATGCAATAAACACATTAAAGAATATTTTGTTTACCTTAAACTCAAGAAGGATCATTAAATTATTAAAAAAAAAAAATCAAACAAATTTTGTTTACCTTTAATGATTTGATTGCAGAGCCAAAAGCCAAGTAAGCTCATCCTTTGAAGTTCCATCAGGAGACAGAAGCATTGGCTTGTTTGATTGGTGAGCCTTTTCTTCCTTCTTCTCCCTCTAAAATAGTAAAATCCTTCCACTAGAAGACAAAACTGATTCTGGAGCTTCATCGGTTACAGAAGACTTCGAGAAAACAGGAAGATGAAATATGCTTTACAGAAAAAAAAAATCAAAATTCAGATTGTTGATAACTGATGATGCACGCAGAGAAATATGTGAAAAACACCAATTGTCTTGAAAAGTACATCCATTTCAAGGGCTTATTTTGACTCATAAATGCATTAGGATTAATGGTTTATTCTAAAGCTGCATAAAATACCAAGTTTATCTTTTCTTCTTCAAGAAAAAAAACATAAAATATACCCTGAGGATAGCTTAAACTGCAACTTTATGCAGAAGTTACCAGCCTGGTCATTACAACACCAAAATAAGGCCAAAGATCTATTTCAAAAGATGCTATATTCCTCCTAAATATTTCTGTAGGTATAAGTGCCCATCTCCAACCAAATTACTCTCCCTTCATTCTAAGACTTGGTCATCTCAAGGACTGTGGGTAATAAAACGGGAGATCCATATGATTTGCTGAAGGAGATTGGAACACAAAAGGTCTTGGCAAATGAGGGGCTGGAACTGAGCTTACTTGGTTGGTTGGATTAGACAGCCGAAGGCCATTATCTTTAGGTAAGAGATGGCTATGTGGTGGAAAGTAAGTAAATGGCCTCTGAAACATGGCATGTGAGACTGGAACATGCGAAGAAGTATCTCTTGGCGCAAAAGCATCATCTGAGTCATCGATTACGATCACTTCCTTTGTTGTGTAAGCTTTATGGTTCATATCTCTTTGGTGAAAACTGGGTAAGCAGTTGCGTGCCTGTGAACTGGTTATTGATGGAGACTGATTACAAACTGCGAAAGAGAAAGTATCATGGTTTGAAAGCCTGGCGTAGGAAGCAAAACCCAAGGGTGAAGGCAAGGTCTGCACAGTTGAGTTGTTATCTGTAGCTTGAAGAAGAGCCTTTGGCAGGTGAGCAGACTCTTCATTGTGCACCACCATCAAATCCTTTCCCATTAATCTAAGGATGGAATTTGAGCTAGATTGTGTTGGTGTTCCACTTGATGGGCTTGTGGAACCAACGTCACTGCAAGCTCTTGTCAGAATTGATTCAGTTGGCGATTCCAGGGATGGTGTATTTGCTGCATCAGATTTCAAACTTGAGTAAGCATAGAAGGAGGAGATGCTTGGCCTGATATGGAGATTAGGAAGAGGTTTCTGTTTTGTAGGTGGCGTGTTTCCAGCCATGATACTTTGCCAGGAGCAGCAACAAGGATGATAGTCTGAAAGCTGATGAGGTTTCTTCACAGTGGAATCCAGTTCAAGAAGTTGATTTCTATCCATGTCTATTTCTTGAGTTCCTTCACTCGGTAACATCAATGGCAATGGGAAACTCAACTTCCCTTGAGTTGTTGAAAGCACTGAAGCTTTGGAATGGTAATCATTTGGAGATGAAGGAGAAATGGTAGAAGCACTTGAAGCAGGAGAAATAGATGGCTCTCTACAACTAACCAATTTAATCTCTTGATTTGGAACTAAAGGACCTAAGGCAGTTGTAGAGTTTGCTCTTGGAATATCAATTTCTAGATCACCATGATCAGTTAAAAAAACGCTAGATTCTTGAGCAGATTTACCTTTAGCTTGAGATTCAACACCTATATTTACCAATTTTTCTGGTGCTGCCTTATCTTGTTCAAGCAATACTTGAGCCACTGGCATTTCATTTTCTTGGATTGGCATTGTCAAGTTCCTTTTATCAGTAGTGTCGTGCTGAACGTCTTGATCTTGACTGACTAAGGGATTAGGTGTAATGCAGCTAGTATCAGCTTTCTCCAAAGTATCCAAATCCATTTTCTGATTAACTTGCTTATCAGAAATTCTTGTTTGGGTATCTTGGTACTGACTGCTTGATGGATGCGAGCGTTGGTTAGTGATGAGCTTTTTATCTTGTCCCGACAAAACAGCTTTGACAGATCTATGCTGTCTTGGATTGCTCACATAGGAAGCTTCTCCTATCCTCCGATCCGTCCAGGCAAGCAACGACTGATGCTTGCGGAACTTAATGGCGCTAGTGTTCAATCCGCTCACTGTTGACACTCTCTTGGTTTTCAGAGGAAGTTGATAGGTGTGATCAGCTGATCTTTTCTTGGTTTTAAGATGAATATGAGACTTTGGTTTTCTCCCCACATAAAATTCTTCACTATTGCTTCTTGTTGCTGACACCAAAGACTCTGGCACTCTGGACAGCTTCAGGAGAACATTAGCTGAATTACCTTCCGATGGCCATCTTTGAGAACTTTTCTCCTGATTCTCCTTGTTTCGAACAGTACTGGGTGGCAAGTCCACTGTTTTGGATTCTAATAATTGAGACAGTTTTCCAAAATAGCTTTTTGAAGAAGAAGGGGTATCCGATGCCAACATTTCCATATGAGTATCAGGTTTGGTGCGCTCCAAGATTTTATGGAAGTCTTTCTTGCCAACTTTTTTGGCAAGATCTGAGCGTTTTGAGCTAGGCCAGTTCTTTAAAGTTGCCGATCCACAGCTAAGACTTTGATCTGCTTCACCTGATAATTGAACTGGTGATGCTTCGTCCTCTAGATGAGATTCTTCATGATGATCCACTTCAGGTTCTGCCTGGACCTGATGATAAAATCATGCAATCATACTACCAGATACCAAACTTGCTAGATTTAACTATTGAAACACAACAAATTTCTTTATTTATTTATCTATTCTATTGAGTAAAGACACTCCCTTTTTCATACAAGATCAACTACATAAGAGCTGTCAGTAAAATCAAAGTCAGTGTGATAATATAAATGGAACATATAAAACAAGTAGTGTTGGATTACTTAAAAAATTTAAGATAGAAAGCTTCATGTAGCAACAACCATTAATAATTGTATAGTAAGGTAAATACTGATCATAAATTAAAAACTACCAAACAAGAGATAAAACAATAACACATGAACAAATCAAAGTGTCTTTACTGCTAGCCACAATCAGTATCGATCGTTCTTGACTTGACTGTAAACATTGCTATAAGAAACTGTAGTGATTAGTCATGTATGAGTTGGGCAGACAACACCACCTACATTCTTAAGAGATGACAACAACATCAAGCCTTTGTCCCACTACTTGGGGTCGGCTACATGAATCCTTTTTCTCCATTATGTCATGTAAAAAGTTAAATTCTCGTTTAAATCTAATAAAGAATGATCATTTTTAATATTTTCTAAACAAGTCTTTTTAGGTCTACCTCTACCTTTTTTAACATAAGTCAAATCTAATACCTCTACTCTCCTAACCGGGTCATCGGGAGGCCACTGTTTGAACTTTGATGTGACCAAATCATCTAAGATGACTCTCTCTAATTTTATCTTCTACTAGAGCTACTCCAACCTTTTCACGTATATTCTCATTTCGATGAAAGAAAAGAAAAAAAAACATGGATTTACTTCAATGCTTTTCTCAGAACTACAATTGCATCATAATTCCTATTAGCTTCTCATTTAAATTTAAAGAATAAAGCTTCACTCTCCAAACAAATCCACGCATAAAGGCTCCACTTTGCTTAGGTTGATATATACTCTCCCAAGCAGAAGCATATGTAATCCTCGTCGCAGTTTAATTGGCCCAACTAAGCAAGGTGAAGCTCAAACTCACTTATTTAGTGAATATATTTGGGTTAAATATTCAGAAGACGTTAAACAATCAAACAAGCTTGCCGAAACACACATAAATAGATGAATTGTAAAGGATTAGTGCTGGCATACCTCATTCTCGAACAGCTTTAAGGAGCTTAATTTCTTGTTCCTCAATTTTAGCTTAATTTTCTTTGAATATGTAGAGGTAAAATGATTCTTCTTTTTGATTAAAATGATCTTTCCATCTTGTACACTTTTGATATTCCTCCTTGGCCAAACTTCTTCTCTCGTTAATGCTTGGGGAGCATCATTGAACTTGGACAAGATCCGAAGTTTAATTCCATTGGAATCAACATACACTGCGCCTTCATTCTTATCATCTCTAGGTTCTAAATGCGACAACTTGGGCTTTTTAGGCTCCGAATTAGCCTCAGCAGATAGCGCAGCCACACTTAAATCAGTTGCCCAGGTTGAACCATTCCTCCTATCAAGATCTTCCAGCGTGCAAATAGGAGCAGTGGCATAAATATCCTCCATCAGCCTTTTCTTCCTAGGCTTCACCCTAAGCTTTGGCAATTTGTCCACAGCCAGAGTAGCCTCAGACTCCATGGAAAGACACTGATCCATATGAGCATTTAAAGTTGTATTTGAGGTGGATGAAAATGCCTTGCACACAGGACAAACCTTAGATGCCATGATATCAGATGCTGTAGAAGTAGTAGAGTACTCTTCTGCTAGGCTTGTTTCAGGTATGACTCCTGGTTTTAGTATCAGCCTGCACTTATTTAGCTCGGGTTCACCTATCGGCGCTGAGAATATATCGATATCACAGTGATTTGTCACTGTCGAGCCAATTTCACAAACATCATTTACCAAGTTATGATCATATTTATCTTGCTCGCACAAACATGGAGCTTCACCTTTATCTGAACACCTTAGAAGATCTTGCTGATCTGACGATAAACACAATTGATCAGTTCGGGTTGAGTTAGCCTCACCGTCATGTTGAACAGTTTCTCCAAGCTGTGATGAACTGACTGTGACCTTTACAGCTTCTGATACTGACCTTATGAAACAATGGGCTCTTACAGAATTAGGCGGTTCAAAAGGTGGCAGTAAATCTCGGATGCCATTTTTCAAACAAAGTTGCAATAACTGGCTAGGAAATGGCCAACTTTTGCCAATGCTTTTATTTCGTAACGCAAAAACATGGTCTCTGCCAACCAAAAATTGGATCTTTAATACTGTTGATAATAATACATCCATCAATTATGACAAAAATAACATCTTTGGCTACTTTTCAAACCCCACCACTGATCAAATTCAACGGGGGTTACATAAGCCCAAAAAAAAAAAAAAAACTTGAATGGACAAGGTGGGATCTTTTCAGTTTAGGCTTTCAATAAGACAATTTAGAATCATAATCATATGTAATTTCTTATTATATGAAACCAATTAACACTGACAACTATACAAAAACTCCACAAAGAGTTGATACCGTCAAATGTAAAAAACAACAATAACAAAAACAGCAAAATAAAAAAAGTATAATATGAAAACAAATCGTGGAACAAAAAAAAATTAGAGGCAAGAGGTAAGGAGAGGAGAAATCACAAAAGAAATAAGGAACAAGCTTGAACATGGATGGATCTCCAAAACTTTAACAGAAAATCGGGAAACATAAGCACAAAGCAAAAGATCTATCTAACCAAAGTGGAAGTTTCCATCAACTGAGAGGATTAAACCCCGAAAGGGATAAGGCTCTGCCAAAGCATCCATATAGCTGATGAACAAAGATGAGAATCTCAGATCCATTATTGATTTGGACAAGAATCCATAGAAGAAAAAGTGTTTCGAAACACTTGTTAACCCATCAGACCACATGGTACTAGTAAGACAGTCTCAGACGGGAAGTACATGAAGAAGATAAGAAAAGAGAGCAAGGACATAAACAGTTACCTGATTGAGAAATTGCTAGTCCGTGCCTCACCAAATCTTACGACTGGATCTGCCTCCTGAAGTGGAAGCTGGCCAGAATCCCTCTCATCAGCTCTCAATCCTGAAACCTTAGAGGATGAACACGACGGATCTGAAGAGTTTACAAGAGATAACATCTGAAGATGGCCTCTTCTCCTTGGTGCCTAGCTCTTCCAGTATTTGTAGCCCAAGAGCTAAACTGCAACTGGGCTGGTTATTGACCTTAGTCTCCAGCATAACAGATGGATTTGAGCTCACTTAAAACCCCTCAAGATTAATACAAAGGGACGACACAAATCCCCAAACTAGACACCTTTAGCAGATCTGATGTTGCCTGCAAGATGAGAGAAGAGTTTTAGAGCAGGCTTCAAAGTTTAGGGTCATAAACAGTAGATTGATGCTTCAGAACATTATTTTATGTACTTCAAAGACCCATGAGTAGTGGGAAAATTAGAAAGGAGAAACACCCCAGGCAGGATGAAGATCATAATAGTTGGAGAGAAACTTCTGGAACCTATCATTTTATGTGGACAAAGAGATAAAAAATCCGTAGCCCTATACAAGGAGCTATCTTTCAAGCAAATAGTGTAGAAGGGGGAATAGAATAGGAAATGGAGATTCATATTTCATGAGAAATACCAAACTTTGATGGAGACAATGAAAAAAAAAAAAGATCAGGAACCCACGAATCAGAAGGAAACCCAACGCTAGACTTTCTGGATTAAGCAGGGAGGAACTAGGGTTGAGTGGTTAAAGAAATTTAGGGGAGAATAACATGAAATAAGGCACAGAAGAAAGGGGGCAAAAATTAGACAACCATCCAGGAGCATATATTGAGTTTCAGGCTTTCCTTTGATGGTATTTTTTAAAGTGATTATGAGAAAACAGATGATTTGAAGAGATGATCACAAAACTAGGCATAAAAAGGTAGATTTCAGACGAAGATCATTAGCAAATCTAGAGTTAATCCTCCAATACAGTCCACAAGATGGTACTTTGCAGACAAATCAGTATCCAAATTAAAGGAAAAGATGGTGGGAGAAGGAAAGGCAAGGAGGAAAAGAAAGAGTTTTAGAACAAAATTCCAAAAGAAAACCCATGCCTGGCTGCCATAGAAGAATCTTGATAGAAACTCATAAAGAGGAACGAGAAGTGGGAATCTACAGGAAAGGAGAAAAGAACAAAGACATGAAGAGAAATCAAGAAAAAAATGAAGATATTATGAAGAAGAGAAAAAAGATTGCTTTTTTCACTCTTTTTTTTTTTTCTCCGACGAAACACATCCAAGGCTTACCCCTTCATGAGCACCTACTACAACAAAATAGAGAGCAAACAAGCTTTGAAAACGGCAGCTGAGATTTTAAAGCTTCTTCAGCCTCTCAAGCGCATCAAGGAGAGACCACGGAGAAATCCAATATGAGGCAGGAGGTGAAGGTGGAGGAGGAGGAGGAGACGATTTTCAAAATTTTCTTCACGCTACAATTTGAGGGGAAGAAAGAAACAACCCCACCCACTCACGTATCAAAGGCATCCGGTTCTCCACCCAAAAGCAAGCCCAGTACCATTAACAGCAACAGGAGGAGAGAGAGAGAGAGAGAGTATAAAGGAAATGAAGGGTCTTTGTGGGTTTTGTCGTATCCAATAGCTTTCTTTTTCTTCTCTCTTAGGAGAACCGATATAATGAATTGTAAACAATATTGTTTTGGTCCTGCACTTTAACAAAATTATGAAAACAACCCTCGGTTCTTCTCGAAACTCCTAATAACATCAAATTCAAAGTTCCATGTAACTATATTTTCTCTGTTGAATCAAGAATAGTGTTATGATGGCTAATTCAAAGTTCCAACAGCAAAATAAGTAAAAAAATGTAAAACTATTATGATGGCTAATTGAACAACTTATCATAAAATCACATGTTATTTAGAAAATTATAATCATGCCCGATATATTTACAAAAATCTGCATGATTTAGCATGAATCGCAAGAAAAAATTAGAATTAAAAATTTTAGAATTAAATTCAAAATCATATGAACTTCAATTTCAGCAAATTCATCGTCGAACTAAATGTATCAATGAGACGAACCTAATGATACTAAGGGTGGTCCAATCCGAGCCTAAAAGAGCACAAATCATGCATTTTAAGCATAATAAAAAATTTCAAACATTAGTTTGATGACCAAATGATCTTCGAATTAGACATTGTTATCGTATATCTAACGATTCGACGAGACGAATCCAACGAGCCCAATATCACTCAATTCTGACATCATTAAAGCACTTATATGTTGAATAAATGCTTCATGATTAAGATAATCAATAAGGGTCGTATGCTGAAATGTTCTGAATTTCGATTCAAATTACAAAAATGCTCATCCCAAACCTATAAATAGAGCTCCAATCTTCACATGAAGGAAGAGCTTCATCGCAAAATAATGGAGTTCCCTCACCACAATATTATCAACACAATACGGATGGATTGTTTGAAGATACTCGTGAAGAACACCCTCATCATCATGCCGATGCTCTTCCTCCCCCACAATCTAATCCAGAAGTTGATGATGCTACAAATTAACTCAACCACTACGGGAAAACACGTGATTACCGTCGGAATTTCCGGCGGATTTGTTTGCGCCGGCATTGTCGGCGCAGTTTCCGGCGGAATAATGCGACGTAACGTTTACGGCGTTTTTTCCGGCGGAACCGACGCCGGAAATTTACCGGCGCCAATTGCGCCGGCAATACCGCCGGTGAAAACTGCTCTGGATTATTTCCGGCGCAGATTACGGCGGAAACGTTCTTCTAAACTCAACGAAACAGTTCCGGCGGATTACCGAATGTAAAATTCTCCACATGTTCTATTGGGATTTGACTCAACCTAGACATATAAATACTCCTCATGATGTTATATAAGATATACTATGATATATTATCTAAGAAGAATTCCTAATGTAGGATAGAAATAAGTTTAATCCTCAACACAACTTCTAAGATTCATCTCCCCTAATAAATCAAATTCTCCAGCATATTGTTCTAACAATGTCTAAATTACGCATTATTGATCTATATGATGAGTCAACTAATCCCTACGAGAATTTTAGTCATTAATTATAGGATCATCATGCATATATAATGAGCCTTTGATGCACTTCTTTTTCAAAATTTTATTGCTACTCTTAAGGGTCAAGCTCACACTGGATTTCATTCTCTCTCAAAAAATATAATATACAATTTCACTCATCTTACGAGATTTTTTGTTGAACAATTTATTGTCAACCACAAAATGATTAAAGATTCTTCACATCTCTTGGGAATCCATTAAAATGAATGAGAATCTTTAAAATAGTATTTTCAAAGAATTTCTTCTGAAACTCATCAAATTTTAGGAGTGGATCTAGAGTTATTGCGAGGTATTTCACTACAGAAAAATAGCGTATTTCCTGCGGATTTTTTGGCGGAAAATTTTGAATTTTCTGGCATACATCAAAATTTTCCGACGGAAAACGATTTCAACGGTAAATCAAGCGTCGAAAATTTTTTCCAAGGAAAAAAATCGCCAGAAATTTTTTCCGACGGACTTATTTCGTCGGAAAAGTTTTCTGGCAGCTGTCCAATGGAAATACTCCACCGAAAAAAGTAAAAAATGATTTTTAAAATTTAAATCCCGCCCGCTAACCCTGCGGTGAGTCCGCACTCGCTGACTTCCCCTAGAACCAACCTGCCCGCGCTCTCGCTTACTCTGCCCGCGCACAATCCACTCGCCCGCGCTTAAGCTCCCTATTATAATAAGTCAAATTGATGGCACTAAAAATTATTATTAATGTATGAGGATATCATCAAATATATATCATAACTTCATGCTACAATATAGTGCAATGTAGGGGTGTCAATTTTGGACTCGGCCCGAAAAAATCTGAGTTCGGGTTGACCCGATTAGCAAATGAGTCGGGTTCGGGTTTGGATTTTTACCCGTTTTGAAAAACGGGTCGGGTTTGGGTTGACCCGGCAACCCGACATTCAACCCGAAATAGGGAGCTTGTTATTCGATATAACTATCCCCATGTGGACACCTGCTTTTTATAATCCCTATTATAGAAATCAAGCTATGTTGTTGGGTGTTAACTGTCCCTCTATGAGTACTTAATTTCTGTAATCTCTCTCAAGATAAATTAGATGCATGATTAAGCTACCTTTTCATCAACAACGAAGACAGGATGATTCTTGTATCGCTTACTACATAGTGAATTTTCAATTGGGTCAAACCCTAAGATTTTTTCCTTTTTTCAGGTTTTCCAATATAAAAATGGTTGATTGTTCTCCTTTTTATCTGTGCGTGCTGAATTTTTGTATGATGCAAAGATATCAAACACACACTCTATTGACTTAACTTTTTTAGCACGTAACAATGCCATTCAATTTTCCATTTCTATATCTAATACATTTCATTTAAAAAAAGTAAAAATATATATTTTATGTGCAATTAATGAAAATAAAAAAAAGATGTTGGTGTTATATTATTTCCTTTGAGATTTGATGATATTCTTATAAATAGAGATGCATAGATGCTAGTTTTTTTTAATAAATAAAATTTATATTAAACAAATATAATTGCCCTAATTTAATTTAATTATTTAATATTTAACTCTTCTTTAAGAAAAAAAATGGTTGAAACTACTAGTATTTTTTGGATGCAACTAACTACTAGTATTTTGTTATTATTAAGATTAAAGAGAACAGTATATTCTTCGCATTTATGACCTATTAGAAATTACTTATGGATGGGCCCCTCCATTGGCTTCAGTGAAGAGGCTGGAAGGATCCTCCACATGTTACTTTGCTACGCTGCCAAAAGAGTTAAAGAAAAAATAAATTTATTATTTTTGTGAAAAGAGAGAGAGAGAGAGAGAGAGAGAGAGAGAGAGTGGAATTTATTAGCTAAGAATGGATTGCCAAACAATTGAGATATTACTTGAAGAAGAAGCATTTCATATTTTGAATAAAACAGTCACATTTACTTCAAAACGAATTTACCACTTTATCCTCACACTTGAAGCAGAATTACTGCGCCAGCCCCAAAGAACACCTCCGCAGTTACTAAGAATTTTGGATAAAAAAAGATTATCTTTTGGTTTAATCCATCCAAATCCTTTAATTAGGATCAGTTTTTTAAAATATTTTAATTTATTGAAAATGTATTGAAGTAATTTAAATTATATTGTAGGGGTGGTCTCCCATTATTGAAAGCCTATGATTTTTCAAGATCTTCCTTAAATTTCAACTTTTATCAGATGTTAATTTTTTGTATTTTTTATGTAATTAATTATTTACGGAACTAAATAATTTACGTATGTTATTATCATATAGCATCATTTTTAGCATTTTCTTTTTCAGAAAGAGCACTCGAATTTGATCCATCATAATTCTCAAAAAAAAAAAAGCAAGTTACTAATTAATTTGAAGGCATGCGTGAAACTCCTTATAGAAATAAAGTTAAACTCTTCAATATTGAGGCATATTTTGGTGTAATGAATGAAATTTTATTAAGAAATTATAAAATTAAGCATACTCATACAGGAGTAATTCTAGGATGGACGACCTTTTGAAAACTTATACTAACAGAATAAAATATGGATGATCTCCTGAAAAGTTATATAATGGGTTCAAAATCTTGAGGTCATTAAACTAAAGCGAATAATATCTATTATGTGGGAAGACCGAACACAGAACGTTGTCCGGAAACAATCCAGAATGCATCACGTCAGCAGTACCGAGCCACGGTACCGTGCAATACCGAGCCGCGGTACTGATCAAGAGGTTGACATGACGCATTCTGATTGGTCTTCAGACGGCATTCGACGCCAGCAAAGAATAATTAATCTTACAGTTGAGACTTTGAGCAGCTAGAGCTTTTTTTTTTTTTTAGCAGGTAGAGCATATTATTACTTTTACTAGAAATGTAATTTAGGGATTTGCCTTCTCTGATCTTCACTTTAAAATATTTGGATTTGATTGAGTTTATTACAGTTTTGCCCTTTGTTGGAAAGAGGGAGGGAAGAAGCCAAATAGATCACTATAGTGGTTAAAACCATAGGTTGGATTTATCTCCATTGTCTTTGCCTGTATTAGCTTCCTTGGTGGGACCTTTTTGTGATTTATAATTTTCACATCAGAACAGACTAATACAAGCTGTATTGTCTTGATGGGCTTCATTCAATGCATCAAAAATCTTGATAGAATCCTCTTTACAAAGTTTTAAAGCCCTGAGCCAATTATTATGGTGAGTACTTTTAAACTCATTAAAAAAATTTACATAAAAAGTAAGCTGAATGTTTTGTTTTTTAAATGGATCAATTAAAATAGGAGGAAGATTATAATCTTTTTATTTGGGAGATTATTGATTGGTTCGCTTAGTAAAATGGAGCCCAATCATATTTTTATATCAATATATTTATAATTTTTTCTCAATGGTGATGGAAACGTTAAGTAATTTAAATTGAAATTGTTATGGTGGGAAGATATTAGTGAGTAGTTTTTCATTGAAATTTGATAATTTTTTGAACTTTTAGATGAATTTTGGAGGTTGTAGATACTTTTGCTTGAATTGTACACAAAATTTTGACTTTTGATAGCTCTTTGGGTTGAAAAATGTCTTTCTCAATACTTTTGAAAGGCTTTCCCAACATCCATTGAATTGAGAGCACCATTGCATACATTACCTATCACCCCAGCAGCACATGCCAATGGAGCTTCGATCGAATCAGAGGGCTCTGAAGCTCGAATGACAGCTGTCTAATATCCTGTTTTTTTAGAAAATTGTTCATTGAGATGAAATAAATGCCATTCATTCTCTTTTTACGGGGAGTTCCTTAGAGAATAATAAGATACATTATTAAAAATATCATTCATACCGTCTAACTTATCAATAATTAATAATCATCAAAAATTCAAAACAAATTGGTATAAAGTAATTCATCTCCAAGCAATTGGAGAGACTTTACAATAAGATGCCTCTTTAGTAATTAGAGAATGTAAGGTTTAGGATATTAAGATAGGTTCCCAAATATATTATTTATGATTATTACAAATGTGTATGATGTCTATAACATAACAAGAGGTGGTCCAAGTGCAACGTAATTGTAGATGATTATATTTAAGGACTGATAGAGATGGCTATAAGATGTCCTTTTGGATATGACTATGGGATATACCTTATGATAATATCACTAATATATGAATGCCTTAAACTGAATGTCTATGATATTTCTTAGTTGTAGCACAGAACCTTATATGATGATTTGTGTTATACAAGTAAAGTTGTTAGTTATAGTGTGAATTATAAGGAAGATGATTGTTGTACAAGCTTAATTAGTTGTGACTTGTCTTAAAGGACTTAAAAACTATAATCTAATAGAAATATGTAGTAGACCTTAAAGGAGATGACAATATCAATAGAGAAAGTAGTAGTGTAATTATTAAAAAAGACAAATCTTACGAACGTATAATTGTGGTGCAAGTCTTAAAGAAGACAATTGTGATATAAGCGAGGTTACAGTAAAAGTGTTGAAAAAAAATATTAATAGCAAAATTAAGGTTATTGTATAGGTCTTAAAGAAGATGACTGTGATGTAAGCAAGGTTAAAATTCATATTTAGAGACAACAAATGTCATAATGTAAATAAGATTATGGTGTATGTCTTAAAGAAGATGGTTATGGTATACTTATATTTTGAGAAATAAGTATCTATAACTGTTTTTTTTTTTTTTTTTTCATTACTTTAGGCGAAAGTGTAAATATGGTATGTCCACGTACCTTATCGCAATTTTTTTTTTTGAAAGATGTTGACGTCCAACTACATCCGATACACATTGGCAGAGCGGAGGGCTTAGGCATAAATTTGTGATTGTGAGTGGCTGCAATCAAATTGACCACATAAATAATATCAATATTTTATTTAATTAATTAATTTTCATTATTTATTCGGATCTTACTGTTTAGGTGCCACGCCATGGAAACTGAAATAGATAGGCCAACTTTTTTTATTGAGCGGAATTATTTTGTAAGATTCCCATCTCCTTTTTTCATCGTATATATCCAAAAGAATTCTTCTTTTTAAAAGAAGAAAAAAGATATATATTTTAAAAAATATTTACAATTAAATTGAAAGTCATATTTGAATTACTATCGCAAAATAATACTTTAATTTCATATTTTGCATTAATATTTTAAAATAAATAGTGAAGTCATGGCCGAAAAATTTTTAGAGTTAAATATTCTATATTTAGGTAAATATATTATTTTAAATATAAATAAAATTTAAAATTAATGGGATTTTCTTTAATAAACAAATTTAAACCAACTTGGTTTGATATTACTCAAGTGAATTTTAAGGATTTCGAATTTTCTTAGCTCAGAAGTTTTTTTTTATTTTAATTTATATGATTGAGATTATTTTTAGTACTTATTT
>NW_021320094.1:1307637-1322862 GCF_001605985.2 Dendrobium catenatum
AAATACACACACACACACACACACACACATATATATATATATATATATATATAGTTTTGAGAAAGTTTTTGGCTTTTGGAGCTCAGTCACTCTTTCATTTGATTGGTAATATAGCGAGGGAAGCATTCTCCTTGAACATCAACATGTCCTTCAAAATCATCCTGTATATATATATATATAGTTTTGAGAAAGTTTTTGGCTTTTGGAGCTCAGTCACTCTTTCATTTGATTGGTAATATAGCGAGGGAAGCATTCTCCTTGAACATCAACATGTCCTTCAAAATCATCGTGAGTTCCTCTGCGTTTGGCCTCTTCATTTTCTCAGCTTCGATAGCCGTCCATAAGAGGTCCTTCTCTTTATTGAAGCAAATTCTAACTCTCCATCTTTCTTATTTATAGTATCGAAATCTCTTGCTTTTATTATATTTTAAAAAATAGAATCTTATATGTTTTCCATAGGAAAAAAATTCGTGGAAGTTTCCCTAGCCTGGACTGGATGATCATCCATAATTTTTTTGCAGTTTTTTGTCAGTCACATCATTATATTTGGTTCTCCTTGTAAGTCACTTTTTTTTCCTCATAGGCTTTGTCTACGTTCACAATACATAAGAACTTATTTGATGCAATATTATTTGAGCAAAGGTACCATGCATGTAGTCAAGGTTGGATAGTGCAATTGCATATTACATTGAAAAGTACATAAATTGAACTTAATATAGTTGGCTATGTAGTCGGCGAGTCAAGCATATGTAGTCAAAGGCTAGTCAGGAACTTGAGATGAGTTTCAGAATACCCTGACGATAACCCCTAGCTAATAGGCTAGTCCGTTCTCCCATTGAGTTCTTTCAATTAAAGAATTCGCTCTCATCTCAAGATTCATATCAACATCTAACATTATTGTTGGGTATGTATTAACTATCTGACCACAACTAACAATCATTGCGCACATCTTTGGACTCTTCTCAATATCTAAACTTGTTGTTGGGTTTTAACTGTCCATCTGTAAACATATTATTTCTATAATCTTCACTAAGAAAATCATACATTTGTTCTCCATTAGTCCTCCCCTCTTCAACTGCGACGAAGATATGACTCTTGTATCTTTTATTATATAGTGGATTTTTAATTGGAACAGACCCTGTGATCTTTTGCTTTATGGATTTCCCGCATAAAAATTTTCTTGTCTCTTACAAGTATAATTTCTGTGAGCTAAATTTTTATCAGAAGCTAAGACATATATATCCCACTCTAATGACATAAATTTTCTAGTGCATAACAACATCCATCAATATTTTCAATAAATAGCATCCCATAACATTTAAGTTTTGAAATTTTACAACCGTTAGCAAATGTGGAATAAAGTAAATCAAAATTAAAAAATTTATATATATTAAGAACAATTAATTATTAACATAAAAAATATTTGATTCTTCAAAAATAGTTTTTTTTTAATAAAAAGAATCCAAAATAATTCTTAGACTATTCTATATGGCCAATTTAGTACCAATTAAGTATCATGTTGCTCCAATTTAAGATGTAAATGAAGTCTAAGACAGCAACATCTTGTTCCTCTGCGACTCGGCTCTGCTAGGGTTTCGCCCTAGCTGCCTCGTCGGTGGCTGTTGATGCTCGGAGCCTTCGTCTTCCGTTTGGTTCTGCAAGGGAGTGATCTCTCCTCCTCTTTTTACATTTTACATTCCTTTCTCTGTTTTTTTTTTTTTTGACCCGTTTTCCTCCTCGGGCCCTTTGTGGCTGGATGGCAGCTCGTCAGGTTGAGGATCCTGGTTTTTTGGATATCTCTTTTAAATCTAGGTCTTTTGTCGAGGCTCTTTCTGGTTCTTCCTCGTATGAGTGTTTTGCTTATCTCCGTCATGGGTCTTTCCGTGGTTTACCTTCGTTGTGGATATATGAGGCTGAAATTTGTGCTCTTTATGTGCCTTTCCAATTCGCTTTGGTTGGTTTCTTCCCCACGCGACGCCCGTCTCTGGATGCTATTCGCAAGTTTTTCTTTGCTCTCAAACTCAAATCGGATTTCTCTGTCACGGTTCTTGATCAGTCGCATGTTTTGATTAAACTGTCTAATGATCTTGATTATAGCCGCGTGTTTTGTCATCAGTCTTATCTGGTGAACAACTGTTTTATAAAAATTACGAAGTGGTCGCCTCTTTTGGATATCGGTTGTGAATTGCCGGTCATTCCGATTTGGGTATCCTTTCCTAAATTGAGACCTCATCTCTACACTCCTCGCAACCTCCACGCTTTGGGTTGTATGTTCGGTAAACCCCTGAAGGTGGATTATGCTACTTCTGTAGGATCTAGGCCTTCACTTGCACGGGTTTTAGTTGAGCTGGATGTTACTAAAACCTATTTGAGACAAATTTGGCTTGGCCCTGAGGAGTCTGGGTATATCCAAAAAGTGCAATTGGAGAGTTTTCCTGAATTTTTGTGAGTCTTGCAAGTGTCTTGGCCATCTTAAGGGTCAATGTGCCTCCTCCACTTTGCCTACTTTTAATTCTAATCCTCTTCCTGCTGAGATTGATAAGCCTCATGTTGTGGGTGTTGATGAGGTTCAGGCTGGTGAGGATCAAAACCTAGCTTCGGATTCTATGCATGTTAATGACGTTTTGTTGCCTGTTGAGTTGGTTGCTCCATCTCCTGGTGTGGTGGTCCCTGTTGTTCATGATGCTTTTTTGGATGAACCCCCCCATACTGCTGTTCTTTTGCCTCTGGCTGTGGATAATGTTTTGATTGTTGGGGTGAATCTCCAACCAAATAATGAGGTTGGGGTTTCTTCGGCCCCCTTTAGTAATCCTGCTGGTGTTAATTTTAGCAATGTTGTGGATATTTGCCCTATTGTGGTTGTGGATGATGATTCGGCAACTCCTTTACCTGGTGTCGAGGCAACGTGTAAACCGTCTGTGACTGTGGATATTAATGCTGAGTGTGTGCGAGTGGATAATACGAAAGAAAATTCGGTGTGCTCTAACGTACACTTTAGTTGATGTCCCTGTAAATTTGGTCGATACGCATACTATGGTCAATCGTTTGGGGGATAATTCTGGATTTGATATTAGGAACCATATGGATTGGCTGCATGGCGCGTCTGAATTTGAATATGAATCCGATTTTTCGGATTGTGGTTTGGCTTCTCCGGATATTTGCGATGGATCTGACCCTGGAAACGATTTTACGCTGGTTCGTGATAGGCCTGTTATCTCGGTTGCCTCTCGTGGGAGGGGACGGAGGAGAAGATAACTTTTATGTATGCTGTAATTTTCCCTTTGTTTTTGTGGGTTGGTTTTATGGACATTTGACCGATTTGGTGGTGCACTAGTTTATGGGGCAATGATGTGGCTGGGGCTCGTATCCCTATTGTCTTGCTGGTGGCAACCATTAGTGCAGTTCTTAGAGTTGGTTGGATTTTGGGCGATGCCTTCACCTTTTGGATGGTTCGTGTGAGGCTTCTAGGATGCTGGGAGCCTCGTCTGTTTACTGAGCCCTCTTTTGTTTTGTTGTTTTTTGTCTTCTTTCTTTTTATTTTTTGTTCATTTGCTGATGTAACCGCTTTTGATTTATCTTAATATATTTGTTTGAAAAAAAAAATGTTAGTCCAATTTAAGCTTTGCTTGGGACTATTTTCTTACTACTTCTTAAAGCAGCTTTCTAGTAGAAATATAAAATCTTTTACTAGAAAACTGCTTTAAGAATTTGTGACGCCCCAGGTATCCATAGTGAAAGGATTCGTCGACAGTCTTGATCAATCACCATTCCTGCTCCCTTGCTCGGACCTGAAATTGTTAACCACATATAATGAGCTTAAAAAGCCCAGCAGGTCACCAAAGCCTACAACTAAAATCAAAGCACGATAGAAGCAATATGCATGTCAATCAAATCAAGTCAAATCAATCAGTCGCACATGATCAATGAGTCGATGCAGATACGGAAATTAATACATAACAGAAATCAATAAAATCAGTGAACAGTAGGAAATCCATAAAGCTCAAGAAATCAATGCGTACATCACATCTCTACAGTATCTATCATAGCGGTCAATAACATCAGTTACATCAATATAGTCGTCTAGCCATCTTATCTCTCGTATCAGTCTATAACATAAGTCAAATCAATAGAGTAGAATCGTATCAGAACACACACTTGCAAATCGATCAGTTGTTCAATATCACTTACTCCCTGTCAGTAAGGCAGCGTATGTATCCATATCCACAACGAGAACAATCCAATGACGACAAAGAACGATGCTACAACAGTGAAATCGCATCAATCAAATCAGTAAAGCAATTACTTCCGGTCAATAATATCAATCGGCATAGAGTCCCATAAAATAATCAAATCAATACATCATAAGAGCAGTTGAAATTAAATCAATATAATTGGCAAATACAATTGAAAGCAATCGATGCAATAAAATCATATACAACAATCAAATCAATAAATCAATAAGCAATCAACCCAAATCAATCAATAATATCCATGAATCAATGAATCCATAATATCGATGAATCAAAAATATCGGTATCTGTATCCATGAATCAATACAATATCCATATCCATAACGGTGTCGATATCCATGAATCGATACAATATCCATATCTATACAGTATCTATAACAGTAGCAATGCGCAATGACAGAATATAAGTATCAATGAAATCGTACGATAACAGTAAGTCCGTAAATCCGTTAGTAAATCCATTCAGTAATAAATCGATTCAATACAATAAATCCGTCGATATCAATAATGCGTAGGGTAATCAATAAATCAATCAGAAATCAATAGATCAATTCATTCATATCAGGAAATCCATACCAGTCAATGTCAATAAAATCCATAATGAAATCAATAGATCAATACAGTACATATGCAATACAATACAATAGTCTTACTGAACAAGTACAATCACTGGCTATTAAGGCGTTTTTCAAGTCGATAATCCATAGTGCTGTTGTAGAAATCTATAGTGCTGTTGTAGATACCTATCCGTTGGTTCAATAAGAGTCGTCACTCTGTGCCCGTCGGCTGCCCGTCGGCTGCCCGTCGGCATAGTAATCTCCTTATGACTCCCAATCGTTATATCCATGATCAATAGAGGATAACACCAAACCCTTTTTAAAGGAAAGTCCGTCAGCCCACCATCCTGTACAGGTCAAGTCAATCTCCAACCAACGGTTCAACCAGTCTTCACTTGTCTTTCAGTAACAATAATCAAATAGTCACATTCGTATGCATTCAAATCATCAATTTCAGAAAATCGAAAATCGTACGAAAATCCAGTGGCATAACGGCAGTATTCAGAATTTACACAAAAATCATAGAATCCACAAATTATCAAATTAGTACAGAACGTTCACAACAACATTATAAGACTTTTATTGTACTGAAGCAACATCAATCAACATCCTGATATTTATCTATTCGATCAAAATCGCACATAACCCAAAATAACCTGTAGAATCGTTACAGAAAATACTCAAAACGTGTAAAAAGATCATATCAATAACATATCAAAAGTTGTGCGGTGAAAGTTTCGTCAATACAAAACGCGGCGCGTTTTTCGGTAACGAAAACACAATTCTGTGCACAAAACGACCAAAACTCAACATCTTCGAAAACAGAAATAGGATTCGGAGTCCTTACCACGAGATAAACACTTTTCCCAACACCGGCGTCGGACGAAAAGCGCTTCGCGGCCTCCGGAAACCAGCTTTTCCTTTGCTTTCCTTCTCTTTCTCTCTCCTCAGATATTTTGTTTTATAAAAATATTTTCTCTCTCATCAAAAACGAGCTGATTTCCTTATAAAACAAAGCTGATCGGCCCGACTGATCGCCATATCATTCAGGACGATGTGAACAAAATCCAATCGTCCAGGACGATATCTCAGGACGATAATTAATTTTCCTCAGACGATAAAAACCCTTGCTCACTGACTTTTGCCATGTACTGATCGTCCTAGGACGATCCAAAATCGGCCCGGACGATCCTACTCCAGAAAATCAGCTGTTTCACAGCACTGATCATCCTGGACGATCTCAATATCGTCCCGGACGATCCTGGGAGGAAAAATCAGATTCAGAAAGGAAAAATTCAAATGAACGAGCTCTCACAAAATTAATAAAAAAGTCATCCAAAACGAAGCCTTAGTCACTTTACAATACCAAATTAATTCAAAATTGCGCATCACTTTGTAATTGTAATATAAGATTGACCCTAATTTAATCCTTAAGGTATACAAAATTAATCCCAATTTAGTCTCAGAACGAATAATTTTGGATTAATTTTATATAGTCTAAGGATTAAATTGAAGAACATAAAACTCAAGTACTGATCAATTTGCAATATATGAATAATTAGGGGACTATTTTGACATTTATCCCTCTTTATTAATTATTCAATATAAAACTAACCCAATACTCTCATATATCTTAACCATAAAAATAAATTCAAATTATTGATTAACATTAATTAATTATTACAGTCATTTTCTCAGCATTTAAGATCAACAATACAACACTTCCCAAGTTGCTTGAACTCAACAAACACAAAACTTACCTTCTTCGAAACTTTCTTTCCATTTTTAGAATCATAAATAAAAATATAGCTCACGCGTTTATGGTTATAGCTTTTCAATAGGAAACTTTAACCCTAACTTCACGGAAAATTCATGACTGATTGAGTATTGTTTTTATTTTTTCCCTAAAAGTAATTAGTGAGCTAATTAGTCTGAAGAGGAAGCTCTAATCCATGTTTGACTGGACCCACATTCCTTAATTAAAGTCAAGAGTATAACGTAATGCGACTAATTATCTTGAAGAATAGATCATGGCTCCTTTGAAAAGAAATTAATTAAGTTGGGAACAATGGAGAGCTATCTTTCAAACAACCAAAGAGTCTTCTTTGATCCTTATAGAAAGTCATCTTTCATTACTTCAATTAGGGGTGTTAATTTCGGGTCACGGGTCGGGTTCAGGTCAAATCCGAACTGACCCGGGTGCAAACGGGCCGACCCTAACCGGGCCCGGGTAGATAAACGGGTCGGAAATCCGAACCCGGACCCGACTCGACGGGTTGCCGGGTTGACCCGACCCGACACGGGACCAGCGGGGTGCGCGGGCGAAGCGGGTACACGCGGGGGTGAGCGCAGATGTGCCCGCGGGCGAGCGGTCGAAGCAGTTGCGGTGGTGCGCCAGCGGGCGAGCGCGCGCATGACGCCTGCGCTGGCAGGCGTGGCAGCGCATGCAGCTTCGTAGGTAGGTCCGAGGCAGCGGGGAAACTTCGCGGGCAAGTCCGGGGCAGCGGGGCAGCGCAGGATTTTTTAAACTAAAATGGGTTTTCGGGTTGACCCGGCAACCCGCCGGGTCAACCCGAACCTGACCCATTTTTTCAAACGGATTGAATCTGCGAACCCGAACTTGACCCGTTTTTCAAACGGGTCGGGTCCGAGTCGGGTTTTCGTGTCGTGTCAAATATTGACAGCCCTAACTTCAATGTTAGACTAAAGTTTTATTTGTCATAGCTTTTTTACTGCTTTTTAAAATAATTTTATAGTACAAAAATATCTAGTTCAAAAATTTTGTACTGAAATTTTTTTTTGAAAGCAATAAGAAAGCCGTCATAAACAAAGTCTTAATTTGAATCTAACAAAATATGATTATATTATAAGTAGAGATGTAAATGAGTTCCACTTTTATTTGTATCGATTGGTTAAAAAAATGAATCAAAATTTTCTATTGTTCTTAACTCGGTAAATTATCGAGCAGATTTCTAGTTATTCTTGAAAATATAATCTACTTAAAAACCTTATATAAAATAAACAAATGTGTTTATCATCTGAGTCTTAATTATATGGTTGAAGAAACTCATATTCATTATGGTTGATTAAGCAAGCGAGTTTGTAAAAATAAATTAAATTTAAGTTAATCATCATGCTAAGTATAATTAGAGGAGCTCTAATACTAACTTAAGCACACTAACCGGTAATTATGGCCTCGTGCCTTACACAAATATAGACAAACGATTTACTTCTTAATTTAGAGAAAATAATTCATTGATCAGGTCATTGTCATGAGCTAATTGGAATATGATAAAATAATTAAATATCGTATTTTCTTGTATTTTGTAACTTTCATAGCTTTCTCTCATGACGACTATATTAAATTCATGTGATAGCGTGCACATATATGAAGACTGACTTTTAATTTAAATAAAAAAACATATTTATAACTGCTATGTTTTTTCTCATAATTTCTCTTTGGTTATTTTGTTTTGATTCTTAGCGTATAATACACAATTAAACATACTTAAGATAGAATAATAGAGGCAAAAATGAAAATAATAATCATTTATTTAATGATCGCATGTTGAATCATTGAGAAAATTTATTGAAAATATTATTGAATTAATTGAATATCATAAAGTTCAAATTTTCGATCTTCATTGTTTATATGACGTTTTTAAGGGGAACTGTTTTATTAACTCAAAATGGAATGTGAGCGAAAAAGAAGAATTAATCATTTAGATTATGGATCATGACCTTATTTATATTTGAATGCATATACATTATTTTTGCTTAAAAATTTTTTGTACTAAAAACTACTATAAGAAGCAGTAAGATAACTCGCAAATTAAGCATAAATTGATCATAAATTTTATAAGCTTAAAAATAAAATAATACACTATAGATAATTTAATATTTATATTCTCACTTACTCTTCTTCTTCTTCTTTTTAGAAAGGTTTTAAAGAATACTAAAAGCATACTTTATTTTTACTAAAATAATTTTAGGAAAAATCCAATAAAAAGAATAATTCAACGGAACTTATAATAAAAAAAGTTGGAAAAAGTCGTATCGGAAGAATTTTCCAATGAATAAAATTGTAATAAGTCTTAATATATAACAAATAGATGGTTGAAATAACCATTTGAAAGCTTGCTCGTCATAATTTATGACGGATAATCTGACAGAATCCTCATTACAACAGTACGTTTCGAATTTCTATTGAATTATGACCGTTAAATATGTTAAAATATGAATTTTGGGACTATCGGTCATAAATTACGGTGATCATTTTGTCAAAAAAATATTTTTTAACAAACTATTCGTTATTATTTATTATAAAGAATAACATTCAAATCTGCGAAAAATCTAAGGAATCGCAGTCTTTATTTATTTAGCTACTGAACAATTTTATATTAGAATATCCGGACGTTTAAGAAGAGATCATCAAATATAAGTTAAATTATTTTGTACTGATACTGATACCGTCCGGAGGCCAATCAGAGTGCGTCACATCACCTCTTTGTTGTGTATCAGGTTACATGGCATGCTCTGATTTGACTCCGAACGGTCCAGTGTCAGCACAAAATAATTTCTCCAAATATATATATATATATATATATATCACCTCAAAATATTACTCATATCATTATAAAAGTATTTATGCATTCAAAATTTAGTAAGATTAGATATGAAAAATAGATAATTAGAAAAATAATAAAATAGAAGCTTGCTCAAAAGTAGGGAGATCGAAACAAATAAGTGGCTGTTTGTCCTTAGGATTTATTTTGAACAGTTGATTACAGTGTTTTATATAGTTGGTTATAAAATTATTGTAAAAAAAAAATAAATTTGCTGCTATTGTTACAAAAAATAGTTTTCCTTCACAAAAATTTTTAAAACACAATGAAAAAACATACAGAAAATTATCTCAAATATATCTTCAGTCTTATCCATTAATTATCTATTTATATAGATAAAATTAAAGACGATGCTATATCAAAAGAATTACATTAAAAAGTTAATACATTAATGATATAAGATATCCTAATAAAAATATCATTACCAGAAGGAGATATATTAATTATATCTCTTTAATTATATGATAGATACTCATTTTGATTAGCCCGTAAAATCAACATATTTTAGTCAGTTGAGTGACCAAGGTTTTGTTTGGGATGACTTTCTCGCTGCTTCTTAAAGCAGATTTTAGTAAAAAAATGTTAAAAGGCTGCTTTAAGAAGTAGTAAAAAAGTCTTCTCAAACTAAACATAAAGCACATTATGAATAATTTAAAATATACAACGTCATCTCAAAATATTTCACATGGCACGTATTATTTAGCTAATGATCGTAACAATTAGCTTATTTTAAACTCTCATTTTACCAGCAAAGCATTTCATTTATAAAATGAAGCTGTGAAACAATATAGGGTGGTGGGTCAAGCAACAAGCAACATGGTCAGCAGCGTGCATGCGGGGGCCTCAGTCTTTTGCTTTTGCTGCACGCACACCAGTGTGGTCCCCAGTTGGCGCTTGCGGGGCCCTTCCCGAACGCGTAGGAGACGTTGTCGTACGGACACGCACGTAGTCTCCACGGCGGGGACCGCCGGCGGCGCAGACTTCCGGCGCTCGTATGCCCTGGTCTGGAATTTCCTCCATGTTTGTTTGCTTCAAATAACTTCACCCAGAAATCCACTCACCTCGCATGATGCAGAGACTTCGGGTGCAAAAGTGGGTGAAAATAGCTTTTCTATTGGTGTAGTTGCTGGTCGCTGTTCCTCCGACGACCCGCCGCTATGCGACAAATGAGGCGAGCCGAGCCGAGCCGAGAGCATGAGATGAGTAATTTACGTGAATCACCCTCCGATGTTGACGTTGGAAACAATATATGTGGGGCCCGCGACACAAGTGCTTTTTTATTTGGGAGTTTTACATACATACCATTTAATACTATTCTATTTACATATTTAACACCTAAAACTTTAATATTACATAAATACCACCCATAGTTCATTTTCATACAAAATATGAGTGGTAGAAATGAAATATATGAGTGGTAGGAAAGAAATATAAGTGGTATATTTGATATTAAAATAATATAGGATGGTATGGATGTAATATTAAAGTTTTAGGTGTTAGATATGTAAATAGGATGTTATAAAATGGTATGTATGTAAATTTCCCTTTTTATTTTTACTATGACACGTATATTATTAAGAATTTAAGTTTTGTAGAGATTCAAATACATATGATAAAAAGTTTAAATATTCATATAACCAATATCTAAATTTTAATAAATATTTATACAATATCCTGATTTTTAAATAAAATAATTTTTTTGCAATTATTAATTTATTTTAAATAAGATTATCATATTTTGATTGAAATTTTAATTCAAATTTGATTTACTTAACTAATGCACATTATTACCAACAACCCACACGTAATTCAATTATTATGGACACTAACAAATAGTATTTTAAACTTAAAAATAGTTTAGATTTTTTTTATATGACTTTTTTAATGCTTTTTAAAACAAATTTTTAATACAAAAATTTCTCCTAAAAGACTGATTATAAAGTACTAATAAAATAGCCCTAAATAAAATTTTAGAAAACAGCAAAGAAGTTGTTCTAAACAAACACAGCCTAAGAAAACATCATAATTGTAACCGTAATTAAGGGGTATCAATATTTGACACGACCCGAACCCGACCGGAAAATTTCGGGTTTGGTTCAACCCAAACCTGAACCGGGTCGGGTTCGGGTTAGAGATTTCGACCCGTTTGTAAAACAGGGTTGGGTTTGGGTTGACCCGAAAACCCGAAACCAACCCGATTTGACCCGTTTTTAATTAATTTAGGAGAGTCTTAATGAATTTTTATGATATAAGTAAATGATATTTCAAAAAATTATAAACATTATTGCCCAAATTAAATTAATCTTGATTTATTTAAATTAATTGAAATAAATCTTACCTTAATTTGATTTAGATTTAAATAAATTGAATTAAATAAAAAAATTAATAAAATATACCCGAATCGGGTTGAGTTCGGGTTGACCGGACTCGAAGCGGGTCGGGTTCGGGTTCAGAAAACCAACCCATTTGCAAAAGCAGGTCGGGCTCGGGTCGGTTTGAATAGTGTCCGGTGAATTTCGGGTTGAACCCGAAGCCGACCCGCGACCCAGTTTTGACAGCCATTACACCATGTATTAGAACATGTAAGGAATCAATTTTCTTAGGGACAGCAGTCAAACATTACATATTTTTGGAGTCATAAATTCTTTTTAATATCATCTCCTATACCCCAACAACCACTTCCATCAAAACAGCAAAAGATCGACTCTATTATTCAAAGTCAGAAATTCCTTTTTATAGTTTTCTAACCTTCATCTCTAAGCTTGAAACAGCAAAGAAAGAGGATATATATGACGGGGTTCAATTATTTACTTTTCCATGAAAGAGTAGATAGCTCAACCCAGTTCTTTAGCTCGAGCTCGAGAAAATGAATATGTTTTAAGCAATTATTATGATGAAATGATTAAAAAATGAGAAACTTTTAAAAAATAATAATAAAGAATCACTCAATATAAAAAGCTCAAATATTTTTTTTCAATTTGTTTAATAACTTTGTACTTAAAGTTCTAAATCCTAATATATTTTATATTAATATTTTTTAAAGAATAGACTTACAAACAAAAGTGTTGAGTCGAGTCGGGGTTGGCTCAAATTTGACTCCTTAACTCATCAAGCTCGGCTCATAAGACATATATTAAGTAGAGTCTGACCAGGCTCACTAGTCGGCTTGAATTTGTTAAGCAATGAGTGCTCACGGTCGTTTGTTGCACGTGTTAGTGCTGCTTTAGAAATAAGTACTCGTACTAAATGTATGCGCACATGGGTTGTTATAACAAATCCTGTATGCTTGTCTCTACTTAGAATGCTATATAGGTATTCCACTGTGCTGTAATACAGGTCAAGCTGAAAGAGCAAACGAAAGATTGTTGAGCTTCATTCCTCTGTTTTCTATTATCTGTTGTATTTTCTATTAGTTCTACTTATCTAACATGGTATCAGAGCAGTGATTCCTGATGAGTTCATCATCTGCGTCGTCGACTCTTCAGCCAGACAAAGCTGGTGCAAATGGAGGGATGTTGGATGCTACTATTCCATCCCAGTTAAAGATCTTGATGTCCAATGTGAAGAACATAGTTGCTAGTTCATTGACAGCGAAAAATTATCCCACCTGGAGATCACAGGTTGGCAAACTTTTTCGTGCCAATGGATGTGAAGGGTTCCTTGACGAAACTGCTGCATCTGAAATCATTTGGCTTCGACGGTTACTTTCTGATTTCAATTTACCTCCAACGGCTCCTACACCATTATACTGTGACAACACTTCAGCAATTGCGCTTGCCAATAATCCTGTTTTCCACGCCAGAACTAAGCATATCGAAGTAAATTGTCACTTCATCCGGCAATGCATTCAAACTAAGCAAATTATAGTTCATCATTTGGCTACCTAGGATCAAATTGCTGGTCTCTTCACAAAATCTTTATCTATAAAGCAATTTAAATTTCTCTCTAGCAAATTGGTTACAGCCAGCGCTTCCTCAGTTTGACGGGGCGTGTTAAGCAATGGTGCTCACAGTCGTTTGTTGCACGTGTTAGTGATGCTTTAGAAATAAGTACTCGTACTAAATGTATGCGCACATGGGTTGTTATAACAAACCCTGTATTCTTGTCTCTACTTAGAATACTATATAGGTATTCCACTGTGTTGTAATACAGGTCAAGCTGAAAGAGCAAACGAAAGATTGCTGAGCTTCATTCCTCTGTTTTCTATTATCTTATGTATTTTCTATTAGTTCTACTTATCTAACATAATCACTGACACCCCTATATGCCCTAGTGGGTTGGGTGGATAAAAGAATGTAAATTACATAATTGTCCACCCCTCATAATAAAAATATTAAAGTAGTCAAGGTTGGGCAATTGCCCACCCACCGGGAATTTATTATATGCGGACGTCGACGAATGCGTCAGATGGTTAATTTGGACGCTCCACATCACCAAATACATAATGGCATAATGCATTGTATGACGTTACATGTCCGGATTAGCCTCCGAACACGTTCGGCACCCGCACGCAATAATCTCTCCCACCCTATATACTATAGATCCACCCCTCATGAGTAATGAATTCTAATCACCCTATTTAATATTGAATAAAATAAATCGGTTCTAAAAAAAAGTATGTCATGTCCATTGAGAAGTTGTAAAATTAGTATTAATTTATTAAAATATGATGTTTTAGATTCAATATTTCTTACGTAGAGAAGCAATGGCTCAGCATCAATAAAGCTGTATATATAAAAATATTCACATAATGTCTGTGGTAAACTTTTAAATGAGTTGGCCAATAAAAAATTGGCATGGAGAGTGTAAATTGAAAAAAATGTGGATGGGACAAATTTATTGACATAATAAGCCAAATCATTTAACACCACAATTCACTCTGTCCAAAGGGATAATAAGTCAGGGCTTTAACGCATGCGCCACCAATTGCATTAAGCCCAATCTCCTAATGACCGTTAAGTTCTCCGCAAAATGAATCTCATTAAGTTTTGGAATTGAAAGTTTTGATATAGCTCATGAAAACAAATTAAGTGATTTAGGCTTTATTTGTGATGATTTTTTTACTGCTTCTTAAATCAGTTTTTTAGTAAAAAAATTAAAATGTTTGTACTAAAAAGCCGGTTTAAGAAGCAGTAAGAAAGCCGCAACAAACGAAGCCTTAATAAGTTTTTTTCCAAAGCATGCAGTTCGTCCTAGTCTATTGGTTAGAAGTTTTGATTATCAATTAAGATATCTTAAGTTCGAGTCTTAATATATATGTGATATGTGTGTGAGTTTGTCTTAATTGACCTAAATGCCCCCCTTCGGGTTCAATAAATCGATCCATTTCAAAAATCGAGTCAAGTTCGGATTGACCCGTTGATCCAAAATTGACCCTTTTTTTTTACCCGGCAACCCGAGATTAACTTATTTTTTACCTGAAAAGTGGATATTGACCCTTTTTTGGACTAAAAAACTAATAGTTTTTTATTAGCACCCGAAGGATCGGGTTGACCCAAACCCGAAGCGTGTCGGGTTCGAGTTCGAAAAATCGATCCGTTTGCAAAAATGGGTCGGATTCGAATTGACACGAATAGTGTCGGGTTAGTTTCGGTTTCGACCCGAACCGGACCCGTGACCCGAAACTGACACCCTTAATGCACATTATTTTGTTCAATAATTCTTACTTAGACCTATTCTATGTAGAAAATAGACATCTATTGTATTAGCAACATATCAACAGAGTAATCCAGGGGCGAAACCAGCCCAAATTTTTAGGTTGGGGGGGGGGGGGGGGCTTTAAAAGAAGGTTGT